>NC_067403.1:251118185-251298886 GCF_016432865.1 Antechinus flavipes
TCCCCCTCCTGCTCCTTCCCTTCCTCCTCCTCCTCCTCCTCTTCCTCCTCTTCCTCTTCTTCCTCCTCTTCCTCTTCTTCCTCTTCTTCCTCCTCTCCTCTTTCTCCTCCTTCTCCTCTTCCTTCCCTTCCTCTTCCTCCTCCTCCTCTTCCTCCTCTTCCTTTTCTTCCTCCTCTTCCTCTTCTTCCTCCTCTCCTCTTTCTCCTCCTTCTCCTCTTCCTTCCCCTCCTCTTCCTCTTCCTTCTTCTTTCCTCCTTCTTCTTCTCCTCCTTTTTCTCTTCCACCTTCTCCTCCTTCTCCTCCTCTCTCTCTAGTCAGTACTGTAGGCACAGACTCCATGTCCTCAAATTCTATTTCCTTTTCTAGAACACTGGAATGCTGTGAGAAGGGTACGATAATATCTAAAGGACTCATATCCACTTCACTTAATAAAAAATTCCAGGCCTTTCCCTAACATAAAATTTTAAAAATCTCAGGAACTTCAGAGACAGTTCTGCCTATTTCATTACTCAGTGAGGTAACCTGAGGTAACCCTAAGACTGATAGGAAATGTAAAAATATTGCAAGCGGCTAGAAAAGCCCAATTCAAGCATCAAGGAGCCACAATAAGGATCACCCAGGATCTGGCAGCATCCACATTAAAAGATCGAAGGGCCTGGAATATGATATTCCGAAAGGCTAAGGAACTTGGTCTGCAACCAAAAATAACTTACCCAGCGAGATTGAGCATCTTTTTCCAGGGAAGAAGATGGACATTCAACGAAGTAAGCGAATTTCACCTATTTTTGATGAAAAAGCCAGAACTTAACAAAAAGTTTGATCTACAAATATAGAACTCAAGAGAAATCTAAAAAGGTAAAGATTAATCTTGGGAACTATATTTCGGCTATATAGATGTATAAAGAACACATGTATACCTTGTTCTAGAAACTGATATGGAAAGGACATTGTACCAGAAAAAGGGTAAAGTTGGGGTAGTACATCTCATGAAGAGGCATAGGAAACCTATTATATCTGAGAGAAAGAATGGAGGGGGATGAATATAGTGGGTATCTTACTGCCTTCAGAATTGGCTTTAAGTGAAAAATCTTAGACAAATTCAATCTATGGTGAAACTTCTCCCACCTCATTGAAAAGTGAGAAGGGAAAAGTGAAAAGGGAAGGAATAAGCTAAGCGGAAAGGAATACGGAAACTGGGGGAAAGGGGTAAGATAGGGGGAGGAACTCTAAGGCAGGGGGTAGGGATACTAAAAAGGGAGGGCTGTGAGAAGCAAGTGGTGCTCACAAGCTTAATACTGGGAAGGGGGAAAGGGGGAAAGAAGCGAGAAAAGCATAAACCGGGGTTAACAAGATGGCAAGTAATACAGAATTGGTCATTCTAACCATAAATATGAACGGGGTAAACTCCCCCATAAAGAGGAAGCTGTTAGCACAATGGATAAAAAGCCAGAATCCTACAATATGTTGTTTACAGGAAACACACCTGAAGTGGGGAGATACATGCAGGTTAAAGGTAAAAGATTGGAGCAAAATCTACTATGCTTCAGGTGAAGTCAAAAAAGCAGGGGTAGCCATCCTGATTTCAGATCAAGCTAAAGCAAAAATTGATCTAATTAAAAGAGATAAGGAAGGGCACTATATCTTGCTAAAGGGTAGCATGGATAATGAAGCATTATCTATATTAAACATATATGCACCAAGTGGTGTAGCATCTAAATTCTTAAAAGAGAAATTAAGAAAGCTGAAAGAAGAAATAGACAGTAAAACTATAATAGTGGGAGATCTTATCCTTGCACTCTCAGAATTAGATAAATCAAACCACAAAATAAATAAGAAAGAAGTCAAAGAGGTAAATAGAATACTAGAAAAGTTAGATATGATAGATCTCTGGAGAAAATGTAAAGGAGACAGAAAGGAATACACTTTCTTTTCAGCAGTTCATGGAATCTATACAAAAATTGACCATATATTAGGACATAAAAACCTCAAACTCAAATGCAGTAAGGCAGAAATAGTAAATGCATCCTTTTCAGACCACAAGGCAATGAGAATTACATTCAACAAAAAGCCAAGGGGAAGTAGACCAAAAAATATTTGGAAACTAAATAATCTCATACTAAAGAATGATTGGGTGAAACAGCAAATCATAGACATAATTAATAACTTCACCCAAGAAAACGATAATAATGAGACATCATACCAAAATGTATGGGATGCAGCCAAAGCGGTAATAAGGGGAAATTTCATATCTCTAGAGCCCTATTTGTATAAAATAGAGAAAGAGAAAGTCAATGAATTGGGCTTGCAACTAAAAATGCTAGAAAAGGAACAAATTAAAAACCCCCAGTCAAACACTAAACTTGAAATTCTAAAAATAAAAGGAGAGATCAATAAAATTGAAAGTAAAAAAAAAAACTATTGAATTAATTAATAAAACTAAGAGTTGGTTCTATGAAAAAACCAGCAAAATAGACAAACCCTTAGTAAGTCTGATTTAAAAAAGGAAAGAGGAAAATCAAATTGTTAGTCTTAAAAATGAAAAGGGAGAACTCGCCACTAACAAAGAGGAAATTACAGCAATAATTAGGAGTTACTTTGCCCAACTTTATGCCAATAAAATCGACAACTTAAATGAAATAGAAAAATACCTCCAAAAATATAGCTTGCCCAAACTAACAGAGGAAGAAGTAAATATCCTCAACAGTCCCATCTCAGAAAAAGAAATAGAACAAACTATCAATCAACTCCCTAAGAAAAAATCCCCAGGACCAGATGGATTTACATGTGAATTCTACCAAACATTTAATGAACAATTAACTCCAATGCTAAATAAACTATTTGAAAAAATAGGGATTGAAGGAGTCCTATCAAACTCCTTTTATGACACAGAAATGGTACTGATACCTAAACCAGATAGGCTGAAAAAAGAGAAAGAAAATTATAGACCAATCTCCCTAATGAATATTGATGCTAAAATCTTAAATAAAATATTAGCAAAAAGATTACAGAAAATCATCCCCAGGATAATACACTATGACCAAGTAGATTTATATCAGGAATTCAGGGCTGGTTCAATATTAGGAAAACTATTAGCATAATTGACTATATCAACAACCAAACAAACAAAAACCATATGATTATCTCAATAGATGCAGAAAAAGCATTTGATAAAATCCAACAGCCATTCCTAATAAAAACACTTGAGAGCATAGGAATAAATGGACTTTTCCTTAAAATAGTCAGGAGCATATATTTAAAACCATCAGTAAGCATCATATGCAATGGGGAAAAATTGGAACCTTTCCCAGTAAGATCTGGAGTGAAGCAAGGTTGCCCACTATCACCATTATTATTTAATATCATATTTTTAGAAACACTAGCCTTAGCAATAAGAGTCGAGAAAGATATTAAAGGAATTAGAGTAGGCAATGAGGAAACCAAACTATCACTCTTTGCAGATGATATGATGGTATACCTAGAGAACCCTAGAGATTCTACTAAACAGCTATTAGAAATAATTCATAATTTTAGCAAAGTAGCTGGCTACAAAATAAATCCCCATAAATCCTCAACATTTTTATACATCACCAACAAAACCCAACAGCAAGAGATACAAAGAGAAATTCCATTCAGAATAACTGTTAATACCATAAAATATTTGGGAATCTATCTACCAAAGGAAAGTCAGGAATTATATGAGCAAAATTATAAAAATGTCTCCACACAAATAAAATCAGACTTAAATAATTGGAAAAATATTAAGTGCTCTTGGATCGGCCAAGCGAACATAATAAAGATGAAAGTACTCACTAAACTAATCTATTTATTTAGTGCTATACCAATCAGACTTCCCAGAAAATATTTTAATGATCTAGAAAAAATAACAACAAAATTCATGCGGAACAATAAAAAGTCGAGAATCTCAAGGGAATTAATGAAAAAAAAATCAAATGAAGGTGGCCTAGCTGTACCTGATCTAAAATTATATTATAAAGCAGCAGTCACCAAAACCATTGGTTACTGGCTAAGAAATAGATTAGTGGTTCAGTGGAAAAGGTTAGGTTCACAAGATAGAATAGTCAACTATAGCAATCTAGTGTTTGACAAACTTATAGACCCTAACTTCTGGGATAAGAATTCATTATTTGATAAAAACTGCTGGGATAATTGGAAATTAGTATGGCAGAAATTAGGCATGGACCCACACTTAACACCATATACCAAGATAAGATCAAAATGGGTCCATGACCTAGGCATAAAGAACAAGATTATAAATAAATTAGAGGAACAAAGGATAGTTTATCTCTCAGACTTGTGGAGGAGAAAGAAATTTGTGACCAAAGATGAACTAGAGACCATTACTGATCACAAAATAGAAAATTTTGATTACATCAAATTAAAAAGCCTTTGTACAAATAAAACCAATGCAAACAAGATTAGAAGGGAAGCAACAAACTGGGAAAACATTTTCACAGTTAAAGTTTCTGTTAAAGGCCTCATTTCCAAAATATATAGAGAACTGACTCAAATTTATAAGAAATCAAGCCATTCTCCAATTGATATATGGTCAAAGGATATGAACAGACAATTTTCAGAGGATGAAATTGAAACTATTACCACTCATATGAAAGAGTGTTCCAAATCATTATTGATCAGAGAAATGCAAATTAAGACAACTCTGAGATACCACTACACACCTGTCAGATTGGCTATGATGACAGGAAAAAATAATGACGAATGTTGGAGGGGATGCGGGAAAACTGGGACACTAATGCATTGTTGGTGGAGTTGTGAACGAATCCAACGATTCTGGAGAGCAATCTGGAATTATGCCCAAAAAGTTATCAAATTGTGCATACCCTTTGATCCAGCAGTGTTTCTATTGGGCTTATATCCCAAAGAAATACTAAAGAAGGGAAAGGGACCTGTATGTGCCAAAATGTTTGTAGCAGCCCTGTTTGTAGTGGCTAGAAACTGGAAAATGAATGGATGCCCATCAATTGGAGAATGGCTGGGTAAATTGTAGTATATGAATGTTATGGAATATTATTGTTCTGTAAGAAATGACCAGCAGGATGAATACAGAGAAGACTGGCGAGACTTACATGAACTGATGCTAAGTGAAATGAGCAGAACCAGGAGATCATTATACACTTGGACAACGATATTGTATGAGGATGTATTTTGATGGAAGTGGATTTCTTTGACAAAGAGACCTAACTGAGTTTCAATTGATAAATGATGGACAGAAGCAGCTACACCCAAAGAAAGAACACTGGGAAACGAATGTGAACTATCTGCATTTTTGTTTTTCTTCCGGGTTATTTTTACCTTATGAATCCAATTCTCCCTGTGCAACAAGAGAACTGTTCGGTTCTGCAAACATATATTGTATCTAGGATATACTGCAACATATCTAACATATATAAAACTGCTTGCCATCTAGGGGGGGGGGTGGAGGGAGGGAGGGGAAAAATCGGAACAGAAACGAGTGCAAGGGATAATGTTGTAAAAAAAAATTACCCTGGCATGGATTCTGTCAATATAAATTAATTATTAAATAAAAATTAAAAAAAAAAGAAAATAATTGGTTGCTGGTTTTGTTATTTTTCATTTGTCCTTAGTTTTCAAGGAGAAAAGAGAAAACAGTTCAGAAACTCTAAGAGAAGCTCAAGATGGAGAATGACAACTTTTGGAAGCTCCCCATTAAGAGCCTGTTTTCCATTGATAGTCAATCCTGTGACATGGGCATGAATCCTTCTTTCCACAAAGACTAACAACTGCCTGTCCTTGGTTTCAGCTCCACCACTTTCTGAAATCCATCAGTTCTGTCAATAATGCCAGTGATGGGTCACATGAGGATGGAGTCCAGGCAGATGCTGAGATATATGATATACTCAATTATAAATCCTTCCCTGACTATATAGAGACGCTGGTCAAAGTGGGTGAAGTGCGTCCTCTTGCTCAGAGATTCACCATTAAGGAAGAAGACATAGATTGGCCAGAAGATTTCCATCAGGTAAGGAGCCAATGAAGATCAATGTTATCACTTTGTCTTTTTAGCTTCTTGGACACTGGTTGTTTCTTCACTGCTACAATGTTGCTTCTCACAGATACTGGAAATGTGTGTGTGATAGGCTAATTATAGCCACTAGAGTAGACAACAATTATCCCCCAAAGGCATTTATTTACAGATGATGACTCAATATCTGGATTTGTATAGACAAATAATTTAATCTGAGTTTGTATTTGAGTTGGGTACAGTTGTACAAAGCTGTGTTTTATTTTAAAGACATAATGGCTTTAGAGATTTTTAGTGTAAATGTTGCAGCTATAGCCTCTGCTGATATCAAACATGCATTTCTATACAATTTCATCTGTGTATAATTAGATAAATTCCATCCCCCCTTTACAATAGTCTCAAGAAGAGATTTCAAATATCAGCCTGAGAATAAGATTAGCCTGTAAAATCACCTGATTCTTTGATTCAATCAAGCTGAACAGTGCAATTAGTTTATTTTAATACATATTCTCTAAAATTATGATATCCTGGAACATTCTGGGTAGAATGTTTGAATTTTTGGAAACACAAAAAACCAAAACTTTCAGGGGTTGGAAATTAATAAAATATATTTCCTCTTGTGTGGTCAAAGCCGTTTCAGCATTACAAATTCTAAAATGGAATGAAGTTTAGAGTTAAAATGGTACTTGGGAAAAACTAAGCCAACTAGATATTACAATTAACAAATATCAAAGAGCTTGATTGTACCTACTGGTTAATTTGTGTGGATACATTGGGGATAAAATGATCTGAAGTGGAAGATGAAGATCCAAGTTTTCCATTGAGAATTACATCATTCTTGTCCTGCAGAATTGCAAATACTTTATTCTACCTGTCTTCTATAGGAGAACTTTGAAATCTTAATTTCCTCAATTCATCCACCTTTCACCAGTTGATCTTTCAACATTTTCTCCCTTTCTCTGCTGGAAATACAGACTCCAACTTCTAGATGCAATCTGAAGTGTGGCCCTGGATTCCAAAAGACAGCTCTTGAAAGCCAGCCCAGGTGTTGCTATGCTTGCACCCCATGTCCTGAAGGGACAATTTCCAACCAGACAGGTGGGTTCCTAAAGATAAACTGTCCTTCTTCAAAGTAATAGACATTTGCATTTGTTAATCTTAAACTGGTGTGCTTTGTATTTTGTACTGGGCTGACGCTTGAGTTGATGCACTGAGGTCCCAAGCACATGAGGCTAAATAGTAATTGGACCATACTCTATTAATATATAAGCTTGGAGAAAGAATGGCCCCCGCCTACTCTTTGTGCAAGTCCTGATGTGTTGTATAGGAAATGACGATTCTGGTGGGTGGAGGCAGGGGCGTGAGAGAGGAAGGGGAGGAGAGCTCAGGCCCCACTTTCTCTGCTAGCTGGCTTCCTGTTTGTTTCTCTTCTTCTTTTTGCTTTTTGCTCTTGCTGTGCTCAGTGGATAGAGCACCAGTCTTGAAGTCTGGAGGACCCAAGTTCAAATCTGGCCTCAGACACTTAAAAACACATCACACAGAATTAAAGACTTCCTCTCTCACTCCCCTGCCTCCACCCACCAGAATCATCATTTCCTATACAACACATCAGGACTTGCACAAAGAATAGGCGGGGGCCATTCTTTCTCCAAGCTTATATATTAATAGAGTATGGTCCAATTACTATTTAGCCTCATGTGCTTGGGATCTCAGTGCATCAACTCAAGCCTCAGCCCATTACAGTATTTGGCAAAATCACAATAATTTCTGAGTTGAAATAACATTGCATTTATTCAGTCCTTTTCATTCAATGTGCTTTGTGATCATTCTTATAATTAGAAGCATCCCATGTCCAAGATACCAAAAATCTGTCGAAGCAGAATCCATCAGGATTTTACTTCCATGGGAATCCCTAACACTTCCTTGACCTTGCGGCCTAATTGGAATCTTCCCCATTCCTGTAGGAAAGCTTAATCTAAAATAGTTTTAAACTTCCTCCTTCTAAAGGGAAAAATTAATAGAAAAAAAACCCCTTAATTCTAAAAACTTTCTAAGCACAGATGCATTTGATTGAAGAGCAGAAGTCTGCCCTCTGGATTTAGTCTTCATGAAAATATCCCTTGGCATAAGATTGATCAGAGTTCCCAAGAGAGATTATTTGAAAGATTTGTTTTCTGGAGGATGGAGTCCCAACTCAAGGAAACTTGGCTCACAAAAAAATTGAATAAAAATTTGATCATTTTCAAACCTATCTCAGTGTCAAAGCTGATGATGCCTCATCTTGATTTGCTTTGAACTTGATATTGATCAATAAAATAGTATGTTTGAAAGCTTAAGTTTGGGGGATTTTTTGGTAGTTTATTTTTCTCCATTTATTAACTCTTCTATTTTATTTACATAACACTTACTCTTTATGTCTGTCCTTTGGAATAGGATTTTTATTCTTATTTTTCTTACATCGTTATGGTCAAATCCAAAAAAGAAATTATTTCTTGTAAAGGTCTGAAATTCTGAGTAGGTGCACTGGAATCAGACAACTAAGCACTTAAGGCTTATTATCGATTAGACAATATTCTATTAGCATATGCCTGGGAAATGGCCCTTTCCACTATTCTGTGCTGGCTCAATCTTTTGGTGTATACAGTTAATTTTAGGAGGGATAAGGAGGTGGAATAAGACAAGTCAGAGTCACTTTGGCTGTGGATGAGGAGAAGGGAGGTTGTGGAGAGCTTGTGTCCATTCCCTTCACTTCTCCTCCTAAAGACCAAGAATAAAGACCAAGGACTTTTGCTTGTTCTGACTCCAACTGATTCTAAGGCATCCAGGATGCTAACCTGGACTTCACATTTACTCCCCTTATTTCAGTCTTTTTTTTTTTTTTTTTTGCAATTACTAGATATTGACTAGGTTATTTTTGTGAACATAATTGTGTAGTATTTATTATGAAGCTTTTATTTTTTATAATAATAGCTTTTCATTTGACAAAATACCTACAAAGATAGTTTTAAACATTCACTCTTGCAAATTAAACCAAAAAAATCCACAAACCTTGTGTTCTAAATTTTTCTCCCTCTCTCTTCATCTCTCTTTTTCCCTAGACAACAAGTAATTCAATGCAGGTTAAACATGTGCACTTCTTCTTAACATATTTCCATGGTTATTATATTGAACAAGAAAATCAGACCAACAGGGAAAAAATAAGGAAACAAAAAGCAAGGAAATAAACAATGACAATAAAAAAGTGGAAATACTTTTTTCCACATTCAGTCCCCATAATCCTCTCTCTGAATGTAGCTGGCTGTCTCCATCCCAAGTCTCATTGTTGAAAAGAGCCAAGTCCATCACAGTTGATTATCCCATGGTATCTGTTTCAGGGTACAGTGTTCTCTCCAGTCCACCTACTTTACTTTGCATCAGATCATGGAAATCTCTCCAGGCCTTTCTGAAATCAGCCTGCTGATCATTTCTCATAAAACAATGATATTCCATTACATTCATATACCATAATTTATTCAGCCACTCTCCAACTCGGTATCTACTCAGTTTCCAGTTCCTTGCCACTATAAAAAGAACTGTTAAAATATTTTTACACATGTGGGTGCTTTTCTCTTTTTTATGATCTCTTTGGGATACAGACACAGTAGATCCACTTCTGGATGCACAGATTGATAGCCTTTTCCTCATAGTTCCAAATTGCTCTCCAGAATGGTTGGATAAGTTTACAATTCCACCAAAAATGTATTAGCGTCCCAGTTTTCCCATTTCCCCGCCACCATTTTTCATTATCTTTTCCTATCATCTTAGCCAATCTGTGAGGTGTGAAGTGGTAATGCAGAGTTGTCTTAATTTGGATTTCTCTAATCAGTAGTGATTTAGAGCATTTTTGTCGTATGATTAAAAATGGTTTTAATTTCGTCTTCTGGAAATTGTCTTTGTATTCTTGGACCATGTGCCAATTGGAGAATGGCTTGTAGCTATAACCTTACATTCAGAGAAACACAGCAAAAAGTCTCTTTAACCTAATTTTAAAAAATTCTTAGCCTTCCTCTAAGGTTTCAATGCTTCATTTCTGTTCTTAAAATATTGCATTATATATAAAAGGACCCTTTTGGACTCATTGTAAGCATTTTCAAATTTAAATGGATTGCAGCGAGTTTGATTTTTTTGTTTAGTAAACCTATGACATGAAATAAATACTTTCAACACATTATTTTATCCAAATGTGGAGAAATGAACATACTGAAATATATTTTTATTTTATTTAGCCTTTAGAACATTTATACTTCTTAATTGGAAGAAGTCCAAAAATGAGATGGAGCTGAATGTGAAATGAATAATACTGTGCTTTATAGGAGACAAAAAAATCTGGTCAGTCTGGGATATAGCATGATTTTACTGTTGTTCATAGATGCAGAGCAGTGCCTGCAGTGCCTTGAAGATCAATATCCTAATAGGGAAAGAGATCATTGCCTCCCCAGGACTGTGACCTTCCTGGCCTATGAGGAACTCTGGGAATGACTCTGGCCTGTGCAGCCGGCTCCTTCTCCCTCCTTACTGTGATGGTCCTGGGAGTCTTTGTGAAGCACAGAGACACCCCCATAGTCAAAGCCAATAACCGCAGTCTCAGCTACACTCTGCTGGTCTCCCTCAGCCTCTGCTTCCTCTGCTCCTTGCTCTTCATTGGCCATCCTACCACTGCCACCTGCCTGCTGCGCCAAATCACATTCGCAGTTGTCTTCACAGTGGCCATTTCCTCCATTTTAGCTAAAACCATCACTGTGGTTCTGGCCTTCAGGGCCACCAAACCAGGGAGCAGGCTCCGGAGCTGGCTGGGATCCACAGCATCTTACTCTCTCATTTTCACCTGCACCCTCATCCAAATGTGTCTCTGTGGCATCTGGCTTGGGACATCCCCCCCCTTCCTGGAGATGGACATCCATTCTGAGCCTGGCTCCATTATCATCCAGTGCAATGAGGGCTCCCTCCTCATCTTCTACTGTGTCCTGGGCTACATGGCCGTGCTGGCCTTAGCGAGCTTCACTGTGGCTTTCCTGGCCAGGAACCTGCCGGACACTTTCAACGAAGCCAAGTTCCTGACCTTCAGCATGCTTGTGTTCTGCAGCGTCTGGATCTCCTTCCTGCCCTCGTACCAGAGCTCCAAGGGCAAGGCCATTGTAGCCTTGGAGGTCTTTGCCATCTTGACATCCAGTGCCGGGATTCTCACTTGCATCTTTGCTCCCAAGTGCTTTGTGGTCCTTCTAAGATCAGAACAAAATACTCTGGGGAAACTTAAAAAGAAAGCAACTCCCTCAGAAGCCAAGGTCTTCTAAAGCTTGCCAATCACAATCAAGGAGCTCCTTTGATCCGAAGTCATAATAAAATGTTAAATGTGTCTCATTCATTTGCCTCTTTTCTCTCATATTCATCTTTGATTTCTATTTCAATATAATAGCCTTTTGCAAGCATTCTATTGCCTGATTTAAGAATAGAGGTAGAATGGGATCACTTCCTATTTTGAATTAGTTTATAGATAGCAGACAATATGTGAATGACATTTTTAAATATAATTGTGGGATTTAAGTAAATGACTGTCTGGTTTCCAATCCTAAACTTTAATGAGGAAATAAGTGTCATTTTACTCCCAGACCAAGTGGAAAATACTTTCTCCATTTCCAAATTCTGTTGTCTAGGGCAGAAAATTCTCCATCCCCATTAGCCTGGAAAAAATTAATTTTCTTCCTTTCAGAAGTCGGCGCATAGGATTTCCCATCCCTGTATCAATGTTAAGTATAATAAGTTCAGGTCTTCCTGAGGATCAAGAAAGAGGACACAATGTGTCTATCACTTTTTTGAAGATGATATGATTTTGTACCGAGGAAACTCTAGAAAGTCAACTTTAAAAAAAATTAAAATAAGCAGTCATTTCAGCAAAATGGCAGGATCAGAGATAAATCCATTCAAATCATTAACATTTCTGTTTGTAAATCACCAAATGATGTAGGAAGCCCCAGAAAGACAAATTTCTACTAGAAACATTATAGACAGTACAAAACAGTTGAGAGTTTGAGAAAACTCTTTACACAAATACAGAAAGATCTAAGTAACTGGATAAATGTTAATTGCTCATGATTAGAACAATCAATATAATTCAGTGAAGATAATACTTAAATTCATTTACTTATTCGGTGATATTATCAGTGTATGAAGTAAACTTTGCCAGTTTGATTCATATGGGAATAAATAAGTAAAGGCCACACTAGGAAAGTTAGGTTGGAGATTACCAAATATTCAAGCATCTAATATTATTTAAACTCTATTCATCTGAAGAAATGTCTGATCTGGAATATGAAGGGAAATGTGGAAGAAAATATCAAGAGAAAGGGAAAAAATGAAATTCACAAACCTCAAATCATATTATCAACTACAAAAATTCAAATCATTTGACATTTGTTAAAAATAAAAATGTAAATCAATGACATAGGGAAAGGGAGACCCAAATTTAGTTGAACTTGGTAAAACTCAGCTTTTGAGGGTTGAATATAAAGAAGTCTGAGCCCTCCAGAATTGACACTTTGGAATTATGCATCAGGAAAAGACTTTTGACAGTTCCTGGGACAGTAAATAGCAAAGTGTTCCACAAATCAATTGAGGTCATTCACTAAAAGGTCAAGCATTGAAGCAGAATCTTTAAATATCAGTGTATACAATGGAAAGATGGAACTCACTGGAAAAGATGCTGCTATAGAGCAATATTGCAGGCAAAAAGACAAATACATAGGAGAGAAGAAGGATGGATAGTGTCATGGAGATAAAGAAGAACTTGGGCAATCCTTGAGAGATAATGGAGGAAAGAAGGAGTTGGTGCACTGTGCTCTATGAAACAGAATGAGCCACAACTGTATAACAATAACAATGACCACCACAACAGCAACTGTATCATGGGCAAAGTAATTGAACAAACTTTTAACAAGTTTCTTAAGACAAGATCCCCTCAACTAGTTACATTTACAAGTGGATCCTGCTTGGTGGGTCTTTGTTGGTGGTGGTTGTGGTAGTGTCCTTTGGTTAGTGGTGGTTTTTGGTGTTTGGGGAGGGGTTTTGTTTGTTTTTAGTTTTTGAGAGGCCAATTGAGATTAAATGACTGATCTAGGGTCATACAACTAGAAAATGCCTGAGGCCACGTTTGAAGTCAGGCATATGAATCTTGCTGTTTCCAGGATTATGGTGGCCTCTTGCTGCATTTTTATTATTGTATTTTATTAATGGAAGAAATGACACTTTAAACATGAGCAGGTAGGGAGTCTTAGGGAGCCTACCTCATCAGCTCCCTCATCAGCTTTCAGGTACATTGCAGTTGAAACTGCTACTGAGTCATGCGTCTAGTTATCCTGAGTTTGTCCATGAAGTCGTATAAGGAGCTAGATTAGGAGAGGCAGTTGTCATGTTGGAAATTTTCCTTTTATTTGCAAGCCAATTGGTGTTAAGTGACTTGCCAGAGCCACACAGCTGGGATATGGTAAGTGTCTGAAGCAGGTTGAACTCAGGTCCTTGTGACTCCAGGAGCAGTGCTCTATCCATTGTACCATTCAGCTGTCTCCTCTAAGTGAATTCTCTTATAATTCTTTAGAACAATTTACCACAATATTATATAATGAATGTGAAAAATGTGATTAAATAGTAGCTAAAAAAAGGGGTTTTGTGACACAAATATCATTTTGATCCCACAACTAGAGAGAGTAAAGAAAGATTTAAAAACCAAAGATTAATAAAAATATCATCATACTGAAGTTCATTAATTTTTTCAGTGCCATATGAATGAAATGTCCAAAGTATCATTTTATGGAGATTAAAACAAAATCACATAGAAATCATCTGGAACAACAAAAGCCAAGAGTATTCAGACAATCCAAAGGGGAAAAAAAAACTATGAAAGCTAGTTTTGCAATAGCAGATTATAAACTAGATGACAAAGTAGTAGTGGCTAAGAAATAAAGTAATAGTTCAGAGGAATAGATTAAAGACACAATACACATATTGTATGTATTACACAACACACTAAGGAAGTTGGTAATCCAGACTTTGATAAATCTAAAGACCCTAGCTTTCAGAATCCAATGCACTATTTGAAAAAATTTGGAGGCCAAACTGGAAGGCAGTTTAGCAGAACTAGCTATAGACCACCATAATACACCAAATATTATGGTAACATTAAAAAAAGGAAGTGATTTAGACATAAAGGGTATTAATATACTTAAATTGAAGGAGCATGAAAGAATAGACCTGTCGGATCTATGGATAAGGGAAGAATTTGTGACTAAACAAGAGATAAAAAGGAACACAGGAAACCTAATTAAAAAAAAATGACAGGAAAATTAAAAATGATTTGCATAAAACATAACTAAAATGGGATGAAAAGCAACAGACTAACATATATATACATATATTTGTGTTTATGTATATATTTGCACCAAATGTCTTTGAAGAACATTTCATTTCATAAATAAATAGGGAACTGAACCAAATGTAGGAATATAAAAAGTATTCCCTAGTTAATAAATTGACAGAAGATATAAATAGGCAATTTTCAGGAAAAATAAATTAAAATTATTGCTGGTTACCTGAAAAATTATTTAAATTATTATTAATTAGTGAAATAAATATTAAAATAATTCTGAGACATCATATTTCACTTTCCTACCCAACATATACAACTATATTTTGGTGTGTCTTTGTGTGTGTGTAGGAGTGTATCTAAAAAAAATTAATAGGTGACTTTTCTGAGCTCCATATAATATTTTTCTTTACTATCTTCAAGAGTTAGATCATTTTCGAATCCCTGTCTATTCTACCTATTCTTGGGACTTTTCCAGATCAGGAATTGGCTTAAGTATTTGACTTAATTTCTCATTATAGATATTCACTTAGAAATACATATAATGTTTAATAAATAATTTGAATTCACACTGATTTTCATTAGATTAGCTTAAAATTTTCTTGATTAAGGGTTTTAAAAAATTAAAATTGTTTTAAAAATTGAATGAGAATGATAGTGGAAAAAATGCCAAAATAAATGTGGCCTAAAGAACAAAGTATTGGGAGAAGACTCTTCAGCTTAGAACAACAAGTATGAAAAAAAATTCTTTAAAAATTAGAAGGCAAAAAAGAATAATTTCTCAATGACACTAATGAATTTGAAAATAAAACTAATAAATATAAAATTAGAAAAAATATATATTTCAAAACAATTAACCTTTAAGACATAGATGAAAGAAGGCTTAAGCATCATTAGTACACCATAAAACTGACTAAAATGGTTTCTGGACATAGCAATCAGCCAAAATGGCAGAACAAAGAGAACAGTAGAGCAAAGTTCTTCTAGTATGTCCCTTCAAATATCATTAGAATAATCCCTCAAATTAAATTGTCCATTGGCCTGGTCAATGAAAACTTAGAGTTAGGGATTTTTTTCCAGCCTAGACCAATTAGACCCTGGGCTGGGGACTGACCCAGAAAGAAGCCTCACCAAGTGTGGGTCCAGGATATACCTGTGACTGAGCCTATAGCAGGTATAGGATCTCAGAACTCAGGTCTGTTACAATATCTTGCCTTTTCTCTTTGTGAAATTGCAATCAAATTTCTGCCCAGGTTTATTTATTTATTTATTTGCAGTTTTCTTGAAGATGTTTTCAAATCATACTCTGTGTCTGAAATTGTGTCCTGAATAATCCTTTCAAAATAATTGCTCTTTCTGAAAATATTCTTTTTTATCATTCCTTCTTACCATCTAACAATTCACTTTTGATTTTAAGTAATGTTCTCAAGGAGGGAATTTCTGGATTGAGCTAGCATGTAAAAGATAAAAGAGTATTTTGGGCAATTTCAGATCCCATCAAAGGTACGAAGGCTCCAGAGACAGAAAACAAGCAAGGAAGTTCCCAAACATTTTTTTTTGTTAAGTTTGGAATTTTTTAAGATGAAGGACACAGGTGCAGAATTGCTGGGCTAGTTGGTCCTTGGAGAAACTCATTCTCAGACTCTGGTCAAAATATTTGTTTGACTTGCACCCAAGAGATGAGAAGAACCATTTTTCCTGATTCATCTTCAGGGAACTAGATGAACAATATCCAGGAGGCAAAAATGTCAAATAAATATGTCCTGCTCACTCAAACTTTTGCCTTTATCCCAAATAGAGGCTCACTTCATGTCTCACATTCTGCTTTTCCAAGGAGGAGAGAATGCACAAACTTGAGCATCTATTAAAAAAGACAAATATTTAGCAATAGAGCATGTGCCTATAGATGCAAGAACTACGGTCTCCAATCACCTTGTGCTCCCCTAATTCTTAGCTCTTTAGAGATCTGAAATATTGACAATGGGCTTGCGGAAACTGAGACTCTCATCCTCTATATTATTTGTATTTTTGATTTTGCAGATTTTCTTATCTGAGTACCAGATGGTCAAAAATCCTTGTCACATAGAGAGACTTTTCAATCCCACATATAGAAAAGAAGGAGACCTAATCATTGCTGGATTCCTCTCCCTTTTTGTGAAGGTAGAGATTCAAGTGAACAAATTTTTCTTCACAACGTGTCCCTTCAGGATTTATGCACTACCAACGTAAGTAGTTACTTTCCCACCCTCCCTAATATATGCAATATTAATCCATATTTCTTATTGATTGCTTTGTTGATAGAGTTGTGTTTTCTTTATTCTCAGAACTTTGGTTAAAGCAAAGATGTGGGTTCAAAAATGACTAGAAATCTAATATTCAAGAAGCTGATAGATTAAAAGTGTTGTTAATGTGCAGTGCAGCAAACAGAGAGAGACTGTTCACCCCTATTCTATATGGCATTATAAACCAACACAGATTCATCTCCACTGAGGACAAAAACTCACCCAGTACAAGGAGGGGTGAAACACATTAGGGAGGTCCTACACTCACAATTGGAGTTTAGGTGTCAAAACTGTATTCTCTAAGAATGGACATGGTTAAGACCTGATTACTTGTTCCAAATAGGGGAGGAAATGTTCATAGTTATGCTCATATGTAATGAAAATCTCAAGGTCATTTATGGATGCTTGACTTGGGTGAGATTTGGGTAAAGATATTTCTGAAACATAACAACATGAAATGAGGAAGGGGAAATCTAACATTCATTATCTTAGGCATCAGAAAACAGAACAAATTCAGAATACTGCATTGGGGTCAGTTTTATCTAATCCAAAGCTTCAAGCCTTATCTTCCCAACAGAGAGAAAAGGAATGACATGGCTTATCTTTATTTAATGGGTGTTGGGACCATTTGATCTAAATGATTCCATATTGATGTTTTACCAATATCAGAATAACATGACAGTACATCAAAAATACCAAACAATGTGAACTTTACAATGTCAACAAGTGCCACGTATCTCAAACTCCTGACAAGATCCCATACTTGCACTGAGGTTTTTCATCATTTTATTCTAGGAAATATAAAGTATAGGACAATTTTTGACATTTGTTTTCCCTTGCCATTTTTGTGACATTTTTAAATAAAGCCAAAGGGACCGCCAAACCACTTTCTTTGTTCCATACCCCATCTCTCATTTTCATGCTTTTGTCAATGCTGTCCCCCATTGTAGGAATGGAATCTCTCCGAGGTTCCATGTCTCAGAATTCCTCTTCTCATTTAAAATTCAACTCACTTGATCTAAAGATGTTCCTGCTCTCCCTGAGCTATTGATGACTTTCTCCAAATTATATTTTATCATCTTTGTTCCAAATATCTGTTTCAGATAGTGGTACATTTTCTTTTCTGGCCAAAAGAAAAGAGCTGTTTTTTTCTTCTCTCTTTTGTCTTTCTATCCCCATGACTTGCAAATGCCTGAACTCTCGTAGGAGATCTCATAAATTCTAGTAAGCTCATTGGCATGAATTCTTAAACATTTCAACATCTGCTTCTTGTGAACTCTAGTTTCTGTCTTCCCATTTACTACATTGCATTGCAGATCCTTTCTTTTGCTATTCTTCTTTATTATCATTGCCATCTCTCCTGACAGTGGTGATCAGTCTCTTCTCCTTGGTATTCTATTCTCTCTAGATTTTAGGGATTATTTTTTTCTCCTTTTTTGTTTCTTGTTTTTTGTTCTCCTCCTTTTTTTGTTTTTCTTGTTTCTTGTTTTCTTGTTCCTCCTTTTGATGGAGCCTTTTGAGATCACACTGTGCAGCTGTAGTTATACCTCATCAATGTATCTAATCCATTCCACTACTTCCTTTGGTTATCTTATCAGTTCCCATAATTTACTTAGTATTTCTATGTGGATGTTTTTCAGATTTTTCTATCCTGATCTAAACTCTCTGATGTCCTTACAACTGATATCATCAATAGCCTCTCAGATATCTTGAACTAACTGCCCAAGAGACATCTTAAGTTCAGTATATCCAAAATATAAAACATTATTTTTTGTCCCAAACCTCTCCATACTCCTATATTCCCTATTACTGTAGAGGGCAATACCATTCTTTGATGCCCTTTAGCCCTCAGCCTAAGACTGACCCTAAATTCTCCCTTATCCCTCACCACATGTATTCAAGATTTTCCCAAGGCCTATCTCTTTCAGGTTGGCAAAGTCTCTTACATATATAGCTCCCTGGATGGCTCTCTCTTTTTCTGCCTCCCACAGTCACTGGGCCTCTCTGTTTCTGTTTTTCTTTCTTTGTGTCTCTATCAATTTTCTATCTTTCTGTCTCTGATTATAAGCTGTCTTTCCCATTAAAATATCAACTTTTTTGGAGATAGGACTTTTTTTTCCCTGCTTTTTGTATCCTAACTACTTAGCAGAGTACCTATCCCAGAGCAGTGCTTAATAAGGGTAGATTGATTGATTATCTGGTTCTCAATAATCCATCTTCTAAGAGAGGAAGAATATTTCCTTGCTTGAATAAGGGAGAAGGATAGACTTCAAGGCCAATGAATATGTTGTGAAAATCTCCGTTTTGAATATCTTCCTGCCTTGACTAAAGTACTTATTTCAGCTAGAGTAAAGTTAGTACTGAATCTTGAATCTTTCAGTATTACCCATTACATGGTCATGACATTTTTTGAAATATATGTGTTCCACTTACATTCCAGTATATAATGTTAAAAATCATTATAAGGCATCTAGCAGATATATTACCAATAAAATCATGTATTCTTAGCTAATATGTTTTGCATGGTAATCTCCTCATTGCAATCTGAGAAACGGAAGTCCTTTCTATTTTTCTTGAAGATAATCAGTTAGTCAGTCAGAATTCTTTTTCAAAATGAGACATATTCTAATGTCTAAAGTATATTCATCGTGTGTGTGTGTGTGTGTGTGTGTGTGTGTGTATGTGTTTGTGTCTTAATGTGTGTGGTCTTGAAAAAATCTTACAGGATATAGTTTAGGCCTGTGATATTACAATTGGGGACACTGACACTCATGGTGGTGAAATGATGTGCTCAGGACCACAATTTTAATCAATTTGGGAGTCAGGATTTAGGATAGGAATTTCTGACTCCATATCTGACACCCTTCCCACTATGAAAATTTTGTGTTTCTTTGAATATAGAGTTTTTCTTATTTTTTTTTCAATTTTCCCTCTCACTTTAGGTCAATGTTCAAACAATATCACCATTTCCTTGCTCTTCAGTATGCTGTTGATGAGATCAACAAGAACCCCTATTTGCTGCCCAACATAACTTTGGGATATCAGTTACTCAATAACTTCCATCTGGAGAAACTAGCTTTGGAAAGCTCCTTAATATGGCTATCAGGGAGAGGTCCCATTATCCCCAATTATAGCTGTGATAAACAATCCAATTCTGTGGCTGTCATTGGAGGGATGTCAGCTACACTTTCCATGGCCATGGCCACCATACTCAAACTGTATAAAGTTCCACAGGTAAGAGAGACCAATACAGTCACTCATTTTCATGTCATCTTTATATATAAAGCAGCAAATTCTTTATAAAATGTTCTGATGTAGTATCAATAAGTCAATAACCAATTATTAAGAAGTACTCCAACATGTTCTGATGAAATGTGATGCAAAAAAGGAGGAAATGGTCCTTTCCATCTGGGAAATCATTCTGCATGCTAGGTGAGGTGATGCTCTGATGATTTTCAGCAAAGGAAAAATCTAAAGATGACTATACTTGTAATTAACCTTTTTATACTTGTATAGAACTCTGAAGATTTTAGATAGCAGAAAAGATTTCTTTTTTCTCACTTCCAAAAATTCCCATGGAGAGGTCTCTCTTCCTTTTCATTTTGAAATTGATTTCTGTATTTTCCCTAAAAACATGAAGCACTACTACTTGTATTCATCAGAATGTACTAATAAAGAACATCCAATTCTCTGTTTACTGAGATGTTCCAATCAGGGAATTCCTTGGGAAATATACCTAATAGTGATTATAGGGCCTATAACATATTGGGATTGCTTTGGATTTCTGAAGTGCTGAGAACCAAGCGTTTCATAAATGATCTTCACACATTCTTGCTGTTATTGTGAACAATGTATTCCTTGTTTTGCTTGTTTTGCTCAGCATCAGTTCATGTAAATCTTTCCAGGTCTTTCTATAGTTAATATAGGTGTTAATATACCAAATGGTAAAGATAGCTTTGTACTATTTTTGGTGTAATTCAAATTGCTCTTCAAACTGGTTGAGTCAGTTCACAATTCCACCAAAAGTCTTAGTATCCCTATTTTCTACATCCCCTCTCTTATGTTTGTCCTTTATTCCTTCTCTCCTTTCAGCCATTTTAATACCTTTATGATAGTATTTCATAGTTAGTTTAATTTACATTTCTTTAATCAATGAGAGGATACTTACCAAGCATATTATAGTTAGAACCATAGCTAACTTATTTAAAAATGTATTTGCTTTCTCACTGGGGGTATAAGAAAGAGCCTTTTCATAATTTCTCTACTGAATGAAAAGAAATTGCCATGAATGTGGGTCATATTTTATACATTTTAATACACATCCAAACCTATTATATTATATACTATAGGATGGAAAAGTACTGTTGTCCTATCTTCTCACTTTATGGTATGAAGCATGTTAGAATTAGGCAATATTCTGTCTCTCTTTTTTGTTAGTGTATTTGTTTTTAATACATATTATTTCTGAATCATTTTGGGAGAGGAAAAATCATAGCAAAAGGGGAAAACAATGGGAAAGATTTAAAAATAGAAAAAAGAAGTGAACATAGCATGTATTAGTTTACATTTAGTCTCCTTAGATTTTTTTCTGTATGCAGATAGGATTTTATGTCCAAGTCTATTGGTGTAATGTTGCTGTTTTAGTTTTCTGGAAGTCTTGGGCAGCTTTCCTTTCAGCAGAGTAATCACTACAAGAATAGTCAGGTAGTAAAGTCCAAAAGTCTTCATTGTCTTCTTCACTAGGGGGTCCACTAGTTTTCTGGAGGGCCTTCAGATAGGACCTGGGCTCAGTGGAAGAAATGCAGGAGGCCAGGCCAGCCAACACGAGATGGAGTTGAATTTGGTCCAGATCTGGCTGGCAGGTATATACTCCATTATCATAGATGTGAATCTTGTGGACTAAGTACATGTACTGAATTAGAGAACTATTAAGCACCATGCTAAACTAGATATCCATTGTCTTTATCAATTCCACTGACTTAGCACCTTGTAAGAATCCTTGTTTCAAGTTCAGAGTTCTGGCCTATAACATATTGGGATTGCTTTGGATTTCTGAAGCGCTGAGAACCAAGAGTTTCATAAATGATCTTCACACATTCTTGCTGTTATTGTGAACAATGTATTCTTTGTTCTGCTTGTTTTGCTCAGCATCAGTTCATGTCAGCTTTTTCATTATCTTTTTTATAGAACAATAATATTCCATTACCTTCTTATACCAAAGTTTATTCAGCCATTCCCCATGTGATGGGAATGCACTCATTTTCCAATTCTTTGTTACCACAAAAAGACCTGCTGCAAACATTTTTTTTGCAGATGCAGGTCCTTTTTCCTCCTTTATAATTTCTTTCGTATAGACCCAGTAATAGTATTGCTGGGTCAAAAGACATGCACAGTTTTATAGCCCATTGGGCATAGTACAGATTACTCTCCAGCATAGTTGGATAAGTTTACAACTCCACTGTAATGACCGCGTATTTAAAATCAGCCGGAGTCAGGAACTCAGGTTAAGGCAAAAATCTTCAGTCTTTATTGAAGTGAAGAGGTGAAAAAAGATTGCGATAGCAATATGGGCAGCTGCGACAGGAAGCCAGCTAGCAGAGTGAGAGCGCGAGAGAGCCTTGAGCTCTCCTCCCCTTCCTTTTTCCCTCCCCTGCCTCCACCCACCAGAATCGTCATTTCCTATACAACACATCAGGACTTGCACAAAGAGTGGGCAGGGGCCATTCTTTCTCCAAGCTTATATATTAATAGAGTATGGTCCAATTACTATTTAGCCTCATGTGCTTGGGACTTCAGTGCATCAACTCAAACCTCAGCCCATTACATCTCCCGCTTTCTTTTGTTTTAGAACACTGGTGATCATGTATCCCTGACTCCTCAGGGAGGTCAGAGCCCCCAAAGGGAGGGTGATCACACCCTCCCTGACTTCTCAGGAAAGGAGGTGAAAGCACCAAAAAGGAGGTGATCACAACCCTCCTGACTTCTCAGGAAGGGAGGTGAAAGCCCTAAAAAGGAGATAATCACACCCTCCCTGACATCTCAGGAAAAGAGATGAAAAGCACCAAAGGGAAGTGGGGATTGCTAGCAGGTTTCTGGACTGAAGGGTCTTATTATGCACAAACCCATCAGCATGGGAACACATAGCACATGGCACATAGCAACAACGCAGAGGCTATTAGTGATGACTCTCCCCACAGTCAGTGCAGGCTTGATGTGGTGTAACAAATATGAATTATACACCCAAGTAATGGTATAACAAAAAATATAAATCAACATTGTGTTGTAAAAGATTGCCAGAAGTCCTAGAAGGAGAGTATGTAAACAGCAGTCACACATACACCTTCTTCAGCAGCCAAGAGATAGTCCAAAACCAATCTATTGTCCATTGCTTCACATATCAGGGAATCCAATGATCCCCCCAAGTTTTTGAAGTCCAGCAAAAGTCTTTTTATGTCTTAGGGAATCCAATGATTCCAGCAGATTTTGAAGTCCTATAACAGTCATATCATTTCTCAGAGAATCCAGTGATTTCTGAGGGCTTTCAAGTCTTATGTCTCAAAGAATCCAGTGATTCCTGAGGGATTTAAAGTCCTACAACAATCTAATGTCTCAGAGAATCCAATGATTTCTGAGGGTTTTGAAGTCCAATGATTTTCTATGTCCATGAATCAAACGCCATAACTGCCACACTCTTTCAATGGTGAGCACAATCAGCAACAAAACCACCCGATGTTTCTTGGGTCTTCTCCTTTGTTTCAAGGGTCTGCTCTGTCTCTCTGTGATGGACAAGGTTAATGAGGCTCATTGGCACCCATCTGATTCCTTCTCCACCTGTAGAGATACAAGCAAACTCTCTCCCCCAAGCAGTTAGTGTATCTGGTCCCTTCCATTCATCACTTTCTGGGTCTCTCCACATCACCTGGCGATTATCTAAAGATAGTGAAGTTGCTCGCACTGGACACTGCCCTTCTGGTGGATTATAAAACCTGTCTGCCGGAGCCAGTGCATCTTTGTCAAAAATCAAGAAGTTAATAGTATAAAGAGCTAGATTTAGAAGCTCTCTAGGGTTACCTGTGGCTCCCCCTTTCTTTTGTTTTTGAAGCAGCGTCTTAATGTCTCTGTTTCTCCTCTCTACTATTGCCTGTCCTTGAGGATTAAATGGTATGCCAGTGGTGTGTAAAATCTTATACTGTGCACAAAAGTGTGCAAAATGTTTGGAGGTGTATGCAGGACCATTGTCTGTTTTTATTGGTTGTGGCACACCCATAATGCCAAATGCTTGCGTGAGGAATTCAGTGACCATTCGGGCTGTCTCTTTTGCTGCTGGTATGGTAAAAGTGAATCCTGAAAAGGTGTCTACCACAACATGGATAAAAGACAGATGACCGAAAGATTTATAATGGATCACATCCATTTGCCAGATTTCATTGGGTCTCAAACCACGAGGGTTCTTCCCTGGAGGCAGTGTAGGAGCGTGGAAAGGAAGGCAAGCTGTACAGCTTTTTACTATGCTTCTAGCTTCCTCTTTTGTAATCCCAAATTGTAAACGCAAAGCTCGAGCAGCCTGATGAGAGCTAACATGATTGCATATAATTCGTTCTGCTGAGTGGACTGAAAAGGAGTTCTGACTACTCTCTTTATAGTTAAGTCATGAGAGTATACAGCACAAATATTGTGTTTGGACGCATCTGTAAAGATAGTTGGTCCTTTAAGAGGAACTTTAGAAACTTTTTCTTCAAGAATCCATCGCCAATTATGTAAAAAGCTGCTTATCTTTAATGGAGACCCATGTGTAAAATTTGGAGCCATGGCTAATAAAATTTGCCACTCTGGGATGGTCTCACAACACACATTAATTTGTGTATTGGTGTAAAAGGTGTATATCTTATCAGGTCTTGCCCCAGATAATTGTACTGCTCGCTTAATGGCCTTTAACAAAATTCTAGCCACAAGCACTGAGTAAGGAGTAAGGCTTTGTTCTGGTTGTGCCGGGAGGTTCACCCACTCTATCACACTGTCTCCTTGATGACGGACTGCTGTGGGTGCCTCTTGTGTGGCAAAAACTGATATTTCCAAGGGTTTTTGAGTGACTCTTTCAACCACATTGGATAAAGCCAGTTCAACTTTTCTCAAAGCCTCTTGAGCTTTTGTAAGCTGGCGTGGTGAATTTAAAGCACTGTCTCCCCTTAAAATATCATATAATGATTGTAACTGATAGGTAGTCAAGACGAACACTGGTCCCATCCATTGGATATCTCCTGTCAATTTCTGAAAGTCATTTAAGGTGTTTAGCTTCTCTGTTCTTAAGGACAGTTTTTGTACTGTAAGCACCTTAGGGTATACTTCATATCCTAAATATTGAAAAGGAGCATGTCTTTGAATTTTCTCTTTAGCTATGTACAATTTGTAGTTCCTTAGTGTTCCTATGGTCTTTTGTAGACATGCTTCTAGCATTTGTTCCTCAGGTGCACATCCCAATATATCATCCATATAATGTAATAGCATAACTTTTGGAAATTCTTTTCTTATTGGAGCAAGAGCAGCAGCAACATACATTTGACACATAGTGGGGCTGTTTTTCATTCCCTGTGGCAAAACTGTCCATTCATATGTTTTATAAGGCTCAGCTAAGTTAATGCTGGGCACTGAAAAGGCAAATCTTTTTATATCCTCCTTATCCAGAGGGATAGAATAGAAACAATCCTTAATATCGATGACCCAAACAGGCCACTCCAGGCAAATCTAGGAGATGGAAGTCCAGGCTGAAGAGTTCCCATAGTTTCCATCTGTTCATTCACTTTTCTTAAATCAGTGAGCATCCTCCATTTTCCTGATTTCTTTTTTACAATGAACACTGGGGAATTCCAAGGACTTAGAGAAGGCTGGTAAATGCCCTTGTTCAAGCTGCTCCTGTACTATATCTAATAAGGCCTGAATTTTATCGCTACTTAAGGGCCACTGTTCTATCCACACTGGTATATCAGCTTTCCATTGGATAGGAACAGGTGAAAGTGTTGGCAGGCCTTCAACAGCAGCCCTGCTTAAAAAACAGAAGTACTCATTTTTAACCCTAATTGTTGTAAAACGTCTCTTCCCCACAGATTGATGGGGATTTTTTCAACTATAAAAGGAGTAAAAACTCCTGTTTTGCCTTCAAAAGTCCATCTCATAGGGGCAGCACTAACTTCAGCTGCTATTGATTCTCCTACTCCAGACATATAGGTGTCTGCTTTAATCTTTGGCCAGTGACTGGGCCAACTGGCACCTCTAATAACTGTACGATCTGCACCTGTGTCTACCAATCCTTCCAATGGTAGGCCATTTATATAGATTGTGAGCATAGGTCGGTCAGATGTTACAGCTGCTGTCCAGTATATTTCTGGATTTTGTGGTCTGGAGTCAGAATCTGGGTGACTATCACCAGGTTGCTTATTAGGGTTCTGCATGTGTAAACCTGATGCTACTACTTCTCCTGGGTGATAAGTCACACATTGTCTACCTGTATTAGTGACTGGGATATTATCTACACATTCCCCAGTTTCCCACATCAGTGTGTGGATGGACACTGTTTTGTACGTACAAAAAGGAGGTGAAATGGTCAAGCCTACTGTGCCTGGAGGTAAGGGATCCATAGGCTGGAGAGGAACAGATTTCACCTCTCCAGGGGGTATCTCAGTTGTCCCAGCTGCATACAGCTCTATTCTCCCTAATTGTAATTCCTTTCTGCCATCAGATTGCTTCCTGGCTGGTTGACTGTGTAATCCCCTTCTCTCATCATATGGATTTCTGGCTGATTGGTCATGTCTGGATACTGGACTTCTAGGCACTCTCTGGGTGCACCATTAGCTGCCATCATGCCCCAAGTGATTTTTGCCTTGGGCTCTGGGGCTGGGCCCTTCATCCCGTTTCCCTGAATCTGTCTACATTCTGAGGCCCAATGGAATCCTCTGTTGCATTTTGGACATGGGGTATTGGGTCTTGTTCTCCCACCCTGTTTTCCCATTCTATCTCTATACCAACATTGAGCTTTCAGATGTCCTACTTTTCCACACTGAAAGCATCTACGAGTCTCTCTGGAAGTCCCTTTCCAGGAGAGACTCTGTCTTCCCATGTTTGGATTTTGGGAAGTCTGCATCATAGTCTGACTATAAAAGGCACCTGTGCCCACTGTGGCGCAGTGTCTTATGAGCTCCTCTAAAGGAGCATCCTTGTGCAGTCCTAGTATAATTCTTCTGCAAACCTCATTAGCATTTTCCTTAGCAAGTTGCCTTATCAAAATGTCTGTTATTGCATTTTCTACATTTGTTCTTGTGATAGCTGTCTGCAAGCATCCCACAAAGTCAGCAAAGGGTTCATTTGGCCCTTGTGTTATTTTTGTGAAGACCCCACTCTTTTCATCTTTATTGTGGAGAGAAGCCCACGCTTTGATAGCATTAGCAGCAATTTGCTGATATGCTGCTACAGAATAATTAATTTGTACTGCGACATCTGCATAAGGACCTACACCTGTTAGTAGGTCACAGGTGATTGCAGTATGAACTCCACTTTGACTATTTTGTTGGGCTTGTATCCTACAGAGCTCACTATATTCAGAAAGCCACAAGTAGTTTTGTCCAGGTTCTAGGCAGATCCTTGCTATAGATTTCCAGTCATTAGGGGTCAAGATTTCAAAAGACAAATTTTGTAATAGCGTCTTAACATAAACTGATGTAGCCCCATAAAGAGGGCAAGCTTTTTTCAGGTCTTTGAGGATTTCTATATCAAAAGGTGAGTATCTTCTACTTTCTTGACCTGAAGAATTAAACTGTTGAATTACAGGAAAAATGTGGTGTTCAAATTCTGATACATTTTTCCCTTCTTCTTTGGCCTTAATTAGTCCCTTTTGCAATCTACTCATAGGAGCAGCTGGATGCTGGGGGGGAGGTGCTGGATGCTGGGGGGGAGGTGCTGGTGCTGTCACTGCCCCCCTCCCCCACTACCCCTCCTTCCTCCATCCCTGAGGATGATGGAGTTGATGGAGGAGAGTCAATTACCTGCTCCTTAGGTGGAGCTGAAGCTGCCTCAGATTCACCACACCCTTGAGCCTCACTTAAGTCTCCATGCCCTGTGGGGATATGGCCATTAATCTGTTCTTTGTCTTCCTCCTTTATCTCAGGCTTCCCTATTTGGCTATTCCTAGAAATTTTACCTTTTCTCCCAGGACTTATACAGTATCCTAAGGCCAACTGGATCATATTGTATAAATAGAATACCTTGATGGAAACTAAATGAGGACCGTTTTCATTGTTATATGCAGAGAGCTGTTGACCATCCAATGCCCAGTTATCTAGAGAGATTTGCTCTTCCTCTAAGAACCAAGGGGAGGTGCGTTTTAATATACCAGAAGTTTATCTGCCTGTTCCCAAGTTACAAGTAGCCCTTGATCTTCTATCAGCTTAAGCAGGCTTTCTATAGCACCACTCCTGGGTGGGGCTGGGGTTTGTGGGGTTGGGGTGGCGGATGGAGAATCTTTACCTAGGATCTGTACCATTTCAGCCAAAAAAGGTTACTAATTTAGTCTTTAAGAAAATAAGTTCCCTGTTTGTTTATTATACTCACCTAAGTTCCTGGTCACTGGAGACTACTTCAGTGAAAGTAGGGTCCTTGGTTCCCACGTTTGGGCGCCAATTGTGATGACCACATATTTAAAATCAGCCGGAGTCAGGAATTCAGGTTAAGGGAAAAATCTTCAGTCTTTATGGAAGTGAAGAGGTGAAAAAAGATTGCGATAGCAATATGGGCAGCTGCGACAGGAAGCCAGCTAGCAGAGTGAGAGCACGAGAGAGCCCTGAGCTCTCCTCCCCTTCCTTTTTCCCTCCCCTGCCTTCACCCACCAGAATCATCATTTCCTATACAGCACATCAGGACTTGCACAAAGAGTGGGTGGGGGCCATTCTTTCTCCAAGCTTATATATTAATAGAGTATGGTCCAATTACTATTTAGCCTCATGTGCTTGGGACCTCAGTGCATCAACTCAAGCCTCAGCCCATTACACTCCACAACTAAAGCATAAATAACCCAGTTTTCCCACATCCCCTCCAAAACTTATCATTAGCTTTTCCTGTTATCTTAGCCAATCTGAGAGGTGTAAGATGGCATTGTAGAACTATTTTATTTTTCAATTCTCTCATCAATAGTGATTTAGAGCATTTTTTCATATGATTATAAATGGCTTTAATTTTGACATCTGAAAATTGTTTGCAAGGTTAGCATTGCCTGCTCTATTGAGGAAAGAGTCTGGTTTCCCAGAGTTTGTCTTTTGAGCTGGGACTGGAAGTTGCTCTACTGATTTGCTCCTCTACTGTGTCATAACTGAGGGTATTAATGGCTGATTTGCTGTGATTAAGCTCCTCTCACTGGCTTTCCCATAGTCTATCTAACCTGGACTGAATGCCTCTTTCACCCTAGTGAGACTGACCTTGCTTGAAGTTTTTTTAGTCCATCTTAAACTGGAGAGCGGTTTCATTCCATCAGATTCTGTTCAGACACTTTTTTTTTTTGGTTTTTGAAGATACTGAGAGAGCTTGAGCAGTTTCTTTATTTTGAGGAAACTGAGAGAGCTTGAGCAGCTTCTTTACACCTCCATCTTGGCTCTACCATCTGGTACAAAAATAAAGACAATATTTTCTGAAACACTTGGCCTTAAGGGTTTCATCTCAAAAAGCCAAGATTTTGGGAATCTGGATGGGGATATGTGTTATGAGCCAGAACTTGAAATCAGGTGCTAAGTCAGTGGAATTGATAGAGACTATAATTATCTAATTTATTTTTTTCTTTTTATATTTTTATTTTACTTTGAGACAGATAGTACTGTCAGAATATAGATATACTTTACTTTTTTTAATTTTTTAAAAATAACTTTTTATTGACAGAACCCATGCCAGGGTAATTTTTTACAGCATTATCCCTTGCACTCACTTCTGTTCTGATTTTTCCCCACCCTCCCTCCACCCCCTCCCCCAGATGGCAAGCAGTCCTTTACATGTTGGAGAGGTTACAGTATATCCTAGATAGAATATATGTGTGCAGAACCGAACAGTTTTCTTGTTGCACAGGGAGAATTGGATTCAGAAGGTAGAAATAACCTGGGAAGAAAAACAAAAATTCAAGCAGTTTGTATTCATTTCCCAGTGTTCTTTCTTTGGGTGTAGCTGCTTCTGTCTATCCTTGTTCAATTGAAACTGAATTAGCTCTCTTTATCGAAGAGATCCACTTCCATCAGAATACATCCTCAAACAGTATCGTTGTTGGTTCTGCTCATTTCACTCAGCATCAGTTCATGGAAATCTCTCTAAACCTCTCTGTATTCATCCTTCTGGTCATTCCTTATAGAAAAATAATATTCCATAAAGTTCACATAGCACAATTTACTCAACCATTCTCCAATTGATGGGCATCCATTCATTTTCCAGCTGCTAGCCACTACAAACAGGGCTGCCAAAAACATTTTGGCACATACAGGTCATTTTTCCTTCTTTAGTATCTCTTTGGGGTATAAGCCCAGTAGAGACACTGCTGAATCAAAGGGTATGCACAGTTTGATAACTTTTTGAGCATAGTTCCAAATTACTCTCCAGAATGGCTGGATGTGTTCACAATTCCACCAACAATGTATCAGTGTCCCTGCTTTCCCACATCCCCTCCAACATTCTGCATTATGTTTCACTGTCATTGAAGCCAATCTGACAGGTGTGTAGTGGTATCTCAGAGTTGTCTTAATTTGCATTTCGCTGATTAATAATGATTTGGAGCATATTTTCATATGTCTATAAATAGTTTCAATTTCTTCGTCTGAGAATTGTCTGTTCATATTTTTTGACCACTTATTAATTGGAGAATGGTTTGATTTCTTATAAATTAGAATCAACTATCTATATAATTATCTAATTTAGAATGGTGCTTAACAGTTCTCTTGTTCAGTACATGTCCTTAGTAGTTACTATAGTTCTCCAAGATTCACACCTTCAATAAGAGAACATATATAAGCTAGGAGCCTCAGCCAGGATTGAGTCAGGGAGATTCAAAAGCAAAGAAGCCAAAGAAGGCAGGCGAGAGCTCAAGCTCTTGGAACCAAGGCCAGACTGAAAGACTCTCCAGAAAGCTACCCACACCTAATAAGGAGATAATAAAGGATCTGGACTATAAGAAAACCAATCAGGCCACAGAAAAGGAGACAAGACTTGGAAAGAGACAATAAAGCATGTGGAATTTAATCCCTGGCTGTACTCATATGATGATTACTGAACTGAAACGAAGGCTCCCTCCAGAGAACTCAAGATAACCTCAACAGAGAATATTACATTTAAGAGAGAATATTACATTTTGGTGGCAGAACGTGGGCCAAAAACTTTCATCTGTGACCCAGAAATTTGAATGAGTACACAAATAGGCAAGGAAACTTTTGTTAAGGGCTAAAGTAGTATTTCAACTAATGGGACAGATATTTAGAAAACAGCATTGTTTTCCTCTTCAAGGAAAATGTATCAAAAGCTTGGTCAGACTGATAAAAAATCAAGGTTTGATTGTAACTTGGGAGCAGATCATTGAATTTTTAGAAAATTTACAATACACATCTCCTTGGTTCTCTAAGGAAAAAGAATGGAATCTAGATGAGTGGAAATTAGTAGGAGAGCAACTATGTCAATTGTACAATGAAAATTTACCTGATTCTGTTTCCAAAGAAATACTTTATACATATAATTTAATACAACTGGTTTTAGGAAATTATATGAGTTATAGAATAAGGAAAAAAAAGAAAGAGAAGGAGGGGGAGGATCCAAATAAACTATCTAAAAAGGATGAAGAATCAGATAAGAAAGGAGTTAAGTACAATTCTGAGTGTAGTACTTCACAGCAAAAGCCATTAGGGCATCCCCCATCCCCTGACCTACTTCCCTCAATTAACCCTTCATTGGTGGAGGTAGAAGGAGGAGGGGGAGAGGCAGTAACACAATCAGCACCACCTATGAAGCAGTCTATGACAAGATTACAAAAAGCCCTGGTTAAGGCAAAAAATGAAGGACAGGATGTATCTGATTTAATAAATGCATACCCTGTGATTGAAGAGCTTGATTCTTCAGGTCAAGAAAGGAGAAGATAAATTCCTTTTGATCTGAAAAAATTAAGGATTTGAAAAAGGGTTGCACTCTTTATGGGGCTACATCATCTTATGTTAAGATGTTACTAGATAGTTTGGCATATGAAATTTTATCTCCCAGTAATTGGAAATCCATATCAAGGACATGTATAGAACCTGGACAAAACTTGTTGTGGCTTTCAAAGTATCAGGAATTATATAGGATTCAAGCCCAACTCAATAAGCAAACTGGAGTTAATGTACAAATCACCTTTGACCAACTAGCAGGTGAAGGTCAGTATGCAGAGAATTCAGCACAGATTAATTACCCCCTAGGAGCATATGAAAAAATTGTCACTGATACTATAAAAGCTTGGGTACCATCCCAGGGAAAGATCAAGAGGAAACCATCACAAAAATAGAGCAAGGTCCCAATGAACACTTTGCAGATGTTGTAGGACATATGCAAGCAGCTATCACAAGAACCATTGGAGAAAATGCAGCTATAAGAATTATGATCAGACAACTGGCTAAGGAAAATGCTAATGAGATTTGTAGAAGAATTATATTGGGACTATACAAAGATGCTCTTTAGAGGAGATCAGAAGATGGTGTGCCACAGTGGGCACAAGTGCTTATTATACCCATAGTATGATGAACATGGTAAGACAGAGTCCCTCCTGGCAAGGAACTTCTAGAGAAAGTCATTGATCTTTTCAATGTGGAAAAATAAGATATCTGAGAGCCCAAAGAAGGCAAAGTGATAGAGAGGACAGGGTGAGAGAAGACCTTAAAACTTATGTCCAAAATGCCACAAGGCCTTCCACTGGACCTCAGAATGCAGATTGACCCAGGGAAATGAGAGGCAAGGTCCAGCTCCAAGATATCATACAAAATTCAGGTGGGGCATGATAGCAGCCAAAGTTCCACCTTTAGCAGTTCAGGGCTCTGGTGTGATCAATCAGTCTACGAACAATTGTGTGTCAGAAAGGAATTAAATGATCTATCAACCAAAAAACAATCAGATGACAGAAAGAGATTATAATTGGGGAGAATGCAGGCTTTTTAACTGAAAAGAAGGGTAGTATTCAGTGAGAGCAGGTCCAATATAATGAGCAGCTCCAATGTAATTGCCAGATGATGAGAAGAGATTTAGAAAGTAGTAAATAGAAGGGACTAGATAGGTGAACTGCTTGGGAGAAAGGGTTTGTTTGTATTAATACAGATGGAGAAGGAATCATATGGGTACCAACAAGCACCTGGAAAGAGACAAAAAAAAGAAAAAAAAAAACCTCAAAACAAAGGAGAAGACCTAAGAACAAAATCTACAGGAATCATTGGGTTCCCTAACAGAAGATAAGACTACTGCAGAACTTTGAAACTTGCAGGAATTATTGGATTCCTGGTGCATGAAGTAATGGGCAATAGATTCCTTTTGGACTATTTCTAAAACTTATAAAGATGTATAATTCCTCATATTGATTCATGTTATTTGTTACATCACTACTAGACTGTGTTACTATGTGCTTATGCGATTTATGTAATTATGTATAATACCTCCCATATTGATGGATTTATGTATACCTATTTTAAGAGTGAGGCCCTTCAAAAACTTGCTAATCTGATTTGATTTCTCATTTCCTTTGGTGTTTTCATCTCCCTTCCTGAGATGCCAGGGAGGGCATTATCACTTCATTTTTTGGTGTTTTCATCCATTTTTGAGCAGTTAGGGAAGGCATATTTGCCTTCTTTTTTGGGGTTCTCACCTCTTTGAGAAGTCAAGGAGGGGCATGACTACCTATGTTCTAAAGAAAGTGGGAGATATTATGGGCCAGAACTTGAAAGAAGGTGCTAAGTCAGTGGAATTGATAGAGACAATAATTATCTAATTTAGCATAGTGCTTAACAATTCTCTAGTTCAGTACATGTACTTAGTACTTCCTATAGTTCTACAAGATTCAAACCTTTGCTAAAAGTGCATATATAAGCTAGGAGCCTCAGCCAGGATTGAGTCAGGGAGATTCAGAAGCCAGAGAAGGGAAGAGGGACTTCAAGCTCTCAGAACCAATGTGAGACTGAAAGGCTCTCTAGAAAGCTGCCCAGCCCCAGGAAGTAGATAATAAAGGATCTGGAGTATAAGAAAGCTAACCAGGCCGCAGGAAAGGAAACAAGACTTGGAAAGAGACAATAAAGGATTTGGACATTAAACACCAACCATTGCTTATCTCAGTTTTTACTAAGAAGTCCTAAGAACTCTTACAGAATTCTTATTCATAGGGTAGCAGTAATGTGGAATTTCCATCTTGGCAGTAGATTTCACTATAAGGAGTTCTCCATTTACTATTCCTTATTGATTCTGATATAGAGAAATTTTGCTCCTAGAACAAGTTCTCAGGCACATGTTTTGTTTTCAGAGAAATAAAATTCTCCCTATAATTATAAGAGGAGGCAAATGTATGCTATACAAAATCTCAGGAATAAAATTTTTGATATTTGAACTGGAAGAGAAGTAAGATGACTTAGAGAAGACATGTAAATATGCTTAACTATTTAATTAACAGCTTCATTCAGGGGACACAAAAATGTTCCACTTGAATTTACAGAAAAGAAATAGGAACAAAAAGTCAATGTTCCAAAGAGACTGATTTAGCTACAAAGTAAATCAAAAAGTATTCTGTCTTTCAGTCAAGTTATCTAAAAGGGGTAAAGACTTTTTTGGAGAAATTTTCCTCCTTGGAATGTTTCAAACAGAAACTTAGAAAGTACTTGATGGAGACACTGGAAATAGGATTCTTGGATGGGCGCAGTTTCAGATTTTCCTTCCAACTTTTCCATTCCATAGCACCATAATTTTGTGATGTAAAACTATAAATTAAAATTTACAAGCAAATCATCTGCTCTGTGAAACTCATTAATAGTTGTTTGTTATACAAATATGAAGGCCAAATTCCTACACTGAAGGAACTCATTGTCTTCTTTCTGTTTCATTTAGATTAGCTATGGTTCATTTGATCTGCTATTGAATGATAAAGTCCAGTATCCTTATGTATATCAGATGGGGAAAGAGCAATCTGCTCTTCACCTGGCATTCATCCAATTGATGCTGCATTTTGACTGGACATGGATAGGACTGCTTATTTCTGATAACCCAAAAGGGGAAATGTTCTTCAAGGATCTGAAAGAAGAAATGGTCAGGAATAATTTGTGTGTGAATTTTAAGGAAACAGTGCCCAAAAAATTTAGAGACAGAGAAGCTTTTGACCTATTTTCTAGGATTATTTCATTATCATCAAATGTGATTTTCATCTATGGAGATACTGATTCCCTTCATGAACTTTCCAGTGTATTCATGTCTTATAAACCTTATGGGAAGTTGTTGATTACCACATCTTCTTGGGATTTTTCCATTGATACTAATTTAGACCAGTTTCCCACTTTTCATGGTACAATACTATTTTCTCATACCCAGATGGAGATTCCTGGTTTTACAGATTTTGTAAGAAGCCTGAATTCAAGTATGAAGTCTGAGGATATTTTCCTAAAATCTTTCTGGGAGAGAGCCTTTCATTGTAGATTTTCCAAAAAAAGTGATGTGGAAATGTTCTACCCTTTGTGCTCAAAAGATCTTTCCTTCAGAGATTTACATTTGTCTTTTACAAATATTGACATCGCCCTTCTGGAACTGATTCCAAATGTTTACAATGCAGTGTATTTAGTGGCCCATGCTCTCCATCAAATACTCCATTCTGATGTAAAGGAGGCATCAGACCTTGGGAGAAACTTAGATCTTCCTTGGAAGGTAACATATCTCTTAAAAAATTGGGCTTAGTATAGGCTACACAACATTCTCTTGTTAGAGATTTGTTCTAGAGAGGATGCAGTGATGACGTGAGTTATTCCTTTATATATTTTTCAGTTTTTCCCCTTTGTGATTACATGTACTTCTGGGTGAAACAATGAAATTACTTCAGATTTATTTATTTTAAATTTTATATAACAATTTTTTAAAAATAATTTATTTAATTGTTTCCTCAGTTATACATAAAATAATTTTTGTTTGATTTTTAAAACTTTTGAATTCCAGATTCTCTCTATTATTCCCACTCCAGTTCCTTTTAAGAAAACATATGTGAAATTATGCAAACCATTTCTATAAAAGTCATGCTGTGAAAGAAAGGAGATCACTCCACTTAATTAAAAAAAAAAAACCTGACAAAAACAAATTGAGACAGGGCAAGAGAAACAGATACACACATAGAGAGATAGAGAGACATAGAGAACAAGAAAAAGAGCAGGAGTGATAGAGAGACAGAGACAGAGAGAAAGCAAGAGAGAGAGAGAGAGAGAGAGAGAGAGAGAGAGAGAGAGAGAGAGAGAGAATATACAACAACCATTCAGACACATGACACAGTCATTTTCTTCTCTGGGTATGGAAAGATTTTTTAAAGTCACTTTTAAGAAACATCTGACACAGAAAGAGCATGGCTGACAGTGAAACTGTTGAAGTAGCTTTGAAATCTTCAGGAATGATTGGATTCAGTAACACAAGACGAGACTGTTTCAACAGGAAACATTGGATTCCTTGAGATGAAAAATTGTTGATGAGACTATTGCAGTACTTCAGAGTTTACAGGAATTATTGGATTCCTGGCACATGAACGAATGGACAATACATTCCTTTTGGACTATTTCTTGGACTTATGGACATGTATAAATTCTCATGTTGATTCATGTTATTGGTGACGTTACTACTAGCCTGTGTTATATTGCTATGTGCTTATATATTTTATGTAATTATGTGTAATGCCTCCCATATAGATGGATTTATGTACACCTTGTTTCATACCTGTTTCAAGTGAGCCCCTTTAGAAACCCACTAATCTGATTTGATTTTCCATTTCCTTTGGTGTTTTCATCTTTCTTGCTGCAGAATTGATTCTATGATATAATAGTGATGCTGGACAAGACGTTAAAAAGATTCTTGGTCGATGAGGTGATAAAATCAGTCGATTAATCCCCACTGTTCACTGGAAATTCAAATCCTGAAGCAGTTTAAACCTTTGTCCACATAATATGAAGATGGGACCCACTGGCAAAGACCCTGTTGTTAGAAACGATTGAAAGTAAAAGGAACAAAGAATGGTACAGTTTAAGATAGATAGTGTCATTATCCCCAATTATAGCTGTGATAAATAGTCAGATTCTGTGGCTGTCATTGGAGGGATGTCAGCTACACTTTCTATGGCCATGGCCACCATTCTCAAACTGTATAAAGTTCCACAGATAAGAGAGACCAATACAGTCACAATTTTTGATATTTGTGCTGAAATAGAAGTAAGATTACTTAGAGAAGACATGTAATTTTATGCTTACCTATTTAATTAACAGCTTCATACATGGGACACAAAAATGTTCCACTTGAATTTACAGAAAAGAAATAGGAACAAAAAGTCAATGTTCCAAAGAGACCGATTTAGCTACAAAGTTAACCCAAAAATATTCTATCTTTCAGTCAAGTTATCTAAAAAGGGTAAAGACCTTTTTAGAGAATTTTTCCTCCTTGAAATGTTTCAAACAGAAACTTAGAAAGTACTTGATGGAGACATTGGAAAAAGGATTCTTGGATGGGCTCAGTTTCAGATTTTCCTTCCAACTTTTCCATTCCATAGAACCATAATTTTGTGATCTAAAACTATAAATTCAAATTTACAAGCAAATCATCTGCTCTGTGAAACTTATTAATAGCTGTTTATTATACAAATATGAAGGCCAAATTCCTACAGTGAAGGAACTCATTGTCTTCTTTCTGTTTCATTTAGATTAGCTGTGGTTCATTTGATCTTCTATTGAATGATAAAGTTCAGTATCCTTTTGTATATCAGATGGGGAAAGAGCAATCTGCTCTTCACCTGGCATTTATCCAATTGATGCTGCATTTTGACTGGACATGGATAGGACTGCTTGTTTCTGATAACCCAAAAGGGGAAATGTTCTTCAAGGATCTGAAAGAAGAAATGATCAGGAATAATTTGTGTGTGTCTTTTAAGGAAACAGTGCCTAAAAACTTTAGAAACAGAGAAGATTTTGACCTATTTTCTAGAATTATTTCATCATCACCAAATGTAATGTTCATCTATGGAGATACTGATTCCCTCCATGAACTTTCCAGTGTATTGATGTCTTATAAACCTTATGGAAAGTTGTTGATTACCACATCTTCTTGGGATTTTTCCATTGATACAGATTTAGACCAATTTCCCACTTTTCATGGTACAATACTATTTTCTCATACCCAGAAGGAGATTCCTGGTTTTACAGATTTTGTAAGAAGCCTGAATACAAGTGTGAATCCTGAGGACATTTTCCTAAAATCTTTCTGGGAGAGTGTCTTTAAATGTAGATTTTCCAAAAAAGGTGATGTAGAGATGTTCTATGCTTTGTGCTCAAAAGGTTTTTCTTTCAGAGATTTACATTCATCTTTTACGAACATTGACATCGCCCTTCTGGAACTGCTTCCAAATGTTTACAATGCAGTGTATTTAGTGGCCCATGCTCTCCATCAAATACTCCATTCTGAGGTAAAGGAGGTATCAGACCTTGGGAGACACCTAGATCTTCCTTGGAAGGTAACATATCTCTTCAAAAATTGGGCTTAGCATAGGCTACACAACATTCTCTTGTTAAAGATTTGTTCTAGAGAGGATGCAGTGATGATTTGAGGTATTCCTTTATATATTTTTTCAGGTTTTTCCCCTTTGTGATTACATGTAATTCTGGGTGGAAACAATGAAATTACTTCAGATTTATTTATTTCAAATTTTATGTAACAATTTTTTAAAAATAAATTATTTAATTGTTTCCTCAGTTACACTTTAAATAATTTTTGTTTGATTTTTAAACTTTTGAGTTCCAGATTCTCTCCATTATTCCCACTCCAGTTCCTTGTAAGAAAAGATATATGAAATTATGCAAACTATTTCTATAAAAGTCATGCTGTGAAAGAAAAGAGATTTCTTGATTTAATTAAAAAACCTGACAAAAATAAATTGAGACATGGCAAGAGAAAGAGATACACATATAGAGAGATATAGAGACAAAGAGAACAATAAAAAGAGCAGGAGTGATAGAGAGACAAAGACAGAGAGAGGGAGAGAGAGAGAGAAAGAGAGAGAATATACAAAAATCTGTATTCAGACACATGACACAGTCATTTTCTTCTCTGGGTATGGAAAGATTTTTTAAAATCACATTTAAGAAACATCTGACACAGAAAGAGCATGGCTGACAGTGAAACTGTTGAAGTAGCTTTGAAATCTTCAGGAATGATTGGATTCAGTTAACACAAGACGAGACTGTTTCAACAGGAATCATTGGATTCCTTGAGATGAAAAATTGTTGATGAGACTATTGCAGTACTTCAGAGCTTACAGGAATTATTGGATTCCTGGCACATGAACTAATGGACAATAGATTCCTTTTGGACTATTTCTTGGACTTATGGACATGTATAAATTCTCATGTTGATTCACGTTATTGGTGACATTACTACTAGTCTGTGTTATATTGCTATGTGCTTATGTATATTATGTAATTATGTGTAATGCCTCCCATATTTTTTTTCCTTTTTTAAAATTTTCAATAATAACTTTATATTGACAGAATCCATGCCAAGGTAATTTTTTTTTTACAACATTATCCCTTGCACTTGTTTCTGTTCTGATTTTTCCCCTCCCTCCCTCCACCCCCTCCCCTAGATGGCAAGCAGTCCTATATATGTTAGATATGTTCCAGTATATCCTAGATACAATATATGTTTGCAGAACCGAACAGTTCTCTTGTTGCACAGGGAAAATTGGATTCAGAAGGTAAAAATAACCCGGGAAGAAAAACAAAGATGCAGATAGGTCACATTCGTTTCCCAGTGTTCTTTCTTTGGGTGTAGCTGCTTCTGTCCATCATTTATCAATTGAAACTCAGTTAGATCTCTTTGTCAATGAAATCCACTTCCATCAGAATACTTCCTCATACAATATCGTTGTAGAAGTATATGATGATCTCCTGCTTTTGCTCATTTCACTTAGCGTCAGTTCATGTAAGTCTCACCAAGCCTCTTTGTATTCATCCTGTTGGTCATTTCTTACAGAAGAATAATATTTCATAACATTCATATACCACAATTTACCCAGCCATTCTCCAATTGATGGGTCATCATCATTCAATTTACAGTTTCTAGCCACTACAAACAGGGCTGCCACAAACATTTTGGCACATACCTGTCCCTTTCCCTTCTTTAGTATTTCTTTGGGATATAAGCCCAATAGAAACACTGCTGGATCAAAAGGTATGCACAATTTGATAACTTTTGGGCATAATTCCAGATTGCTGTCCAGAATGGTTGGATTCGTTCACAATTCCACCAACAATGCATCAGTGTCCCAGTTTTCCCGCATCCCTTCCAACATTCTCTATTATTTTTTCCTGTCATCTTAGTCAATCTGACAGGTGTGTAGTGGTATCTCAGAGTTGTCTTAATTTGCATTTCTCTGATCAACAATGATTTGGAACACTCTTTCATATGAGGGGTAATAGTTTCAATTTCATCATCTGAAAATTGTCTGTTCCTATCCTTTGACCATTTATCAATTAGAGAATGGCTTGATTTCTTATAAATTAGAGTCAGTTCTCTATATATTTTAGAAATGAGGCCTTTATCAGAACCTTTAACTGTGAAGATGTATTCCCAGTTTGTTGCTTCCCTTCTAATCTTGTTTGCATTAGTTTTGTTTGTACAAAGAATGCCTCCCATAGGGGATGGATGTATGTACACCTTGTTTCATACCTGTTTCAAGTGAGCCCCTTTAGAAATCACTAATCTGATTTGATTTTGTATTTCCTTTGGTGTTTCCATCTTTCTTGCTGAGATGTCAGGGAGGGTGTGATCACCTTCTTTTTATGGTGTTTTCACTCCCTTTTTGAGCAGTCAGGGAAGGTGTGATCACCTTCTTTTTGGGGTTCTCACCTCCTTGAGAAGTCAGGGAGGTCATAACCATCTATGTTCTAAAACAAAAAAAAGCAGATGTTAGAATCCTAGTGTTACTTCAACGTGAAACAAGATGATAACTCAAGGGAGATGTTAGAATCCTAGTGTTAACTCAATGGAATTGATGCACTGCTTGTGTTCACACCTTTAGAGAGCTCATATAAGCAAGAAGTATTTAAGTACTCATTGGAGTTCACACTTTCGGAGATTTCAGGGTTTAATATGAGATATTCAAATTCACACCTCCTTTAATCCCTGCCTCCAGAAGGAGGAGACAACCTTTGAGAGACCATATATAAAGAGGCTCTTAGCTTTGGGTTAGTTAGTGACTTTGGAACATTGCCAGGGGTTGGAGGGGAACAATCTGGGAGTTAACCCATAAGCCTCTCTTGAAGGCAAGAGAGATTCATTCCATTTTCCACCTGGCTGGCTGGCGGCTGAAGGACAAACCTTTGGATTTGGAGACATTCGGAAGGAGCTCTTGGAACCAAGCAGAGAGATAAGCCAAGAAAACTAACCAGGCTATTTTGAGGAAGCAATAAACTTTTTATTGAACAAGCAAATGCATTTTTAACACCTGGCTACATTTGGGGTGATTATTGATCTGACCTGATACTAGAGCTACCTCCCCAAGAAACCTGCTTGCAGATAGAACCAACCTTTATATTATATTTCAAAGAAGAAGAACACCACACATTCTTTAGCATATTCATGGATCAGTGTACTACTGAGAACAGCTGGTCATCACAGAACATTGCTATTACTGTGTATATAGTACATTTTACTTTGCTTGAGTCTGTGGAGGATTTTCGAACATTTTTTTCTGAGAGCATCCTGCTCATCATTTCCCATAGAACAATAATATTACATGAGAAACATATACCAAATTTATTCAACCATTTCCCAATTGATGGACAATCCCTCAATTTTCTTTTTTATATTCCATTTGCATTTCTTACTTAATGTACTCAATTTGAAAATTTGTAGAAGTTGGCTTTCGTCTATGCAGCTCTTTGTTTTGTAGGAGAAACCCAAATCTGACTGCTGTTCTAATTCTATTTTGCTTAATTACATTGTCTTTTCATTTCCTTGGACAAATTTGACTTGCTTTGTATATATAGGACTTATTTGGAGAACACATTACAGGTCTTCAAAAATGTGACAGACTTTGGCCTCTTTCCCATCAGTGGTTAAAGCATATGTTTGTATTATGATGTTGAACAGTTTTCCTTGGATTCCAACAGATACCATCCTGTTATTTTTGATTTAATAGCCAAGTACTTCGTTCCTCACCTTTTTATATATGATAATGACTACATCATTTCTTATAGGTGATTCTTTTCCACAGTAATATATGTGATGATTACTAGAATTAAACTTTGCTACCAAATTTTCTATAACTAAAACTCTCCTCTCTCTCTCTCTCTCTCTCTCTCTCTCTCTCTCTCTCTCTCGTTCTCTCTCTCTCTCTCTCTCTCTCTCTCTCTCTCTCTTTCTTACTTTCTCTCTTACTCTCTCTCTCTCTCTCTCTCTCTCTCTCTTTTTCTTTCTGGCTCTCGCCCTCTCTCGTATGTGTGTTTTCAAGAAAAAATTATGTCCGTGGGATTTGGACTTAAAAGAAAGATAAGTGCTGCAGAACTGATTCTATGGTATAATAGTGGTGCTGGACAAGACTTTAGAAAGACTCTTGGTCGACCAGGGGATAAAATCAATCAATACTTAAATTAATCCCCACCGTTCACTGGAAATTCAAATCCTAAAGCAGTTTAAACCTTTGTCCACATAATATGAAGATGGGACCTACTGGCAAAGACCCTGTTGTTAGAAATGATTGAAAGTAAAAGGAACAAAGAATGGTACAGTTTAAGATAGATAGTGTCATGGAAATGATTAATATTAACTTGAACAGACTTTGAGATATAGTAGAGCATAGCAGGGTAAGGTAGTCTATGGTCCATGGGGTCATGAAAAGTCGGACAGGACTTAATGACTGAACACCAAATGTGTACTAGGAATTCTGCCCAATTAGATTATTTTTCTTTTCCCTAAAATAATCAGGTCTTACCATTAAATTTCTCAGTGGCAACAATGTAGATTAAATTTCTGTTTTTCAACCTTCTCATTCAATATTTTGTAATTCTCTGCGAAATTTTCTTGAATATTTTCCATTGACCACTGAAAACCACAACCTGAATATATATTTTATATATAATTACCTTATCATAGATGTCAATCTTGTAGAACTATATTCAGTACTATGTACATCCACTGAAATAGAGAACTATTAATCACCATGCTAAACTAGATTAACATTCCTTACCAATTCTACTGAGTTAACACCTTCTTTCAAGTATACTTCTCCAGAATACTAGCCTTTACAGGAACTGGTTTGAATCACCTCATTATTGAGGAGAGCCAAGACCATTAGAATTGATCACACAGTCTTCTTGTTGCCTTGTTCTTGTTCTGCTCATTTCATTTAGCATCAGTTCATGTAAGTCTCTCAAAGCCTCTCTGAAATCATCCTGTTGGTCATTTCTTGCAGAACAATAATTTTTTATAACATTCACATACCACAATTTATCTAGCATATCTGTAGAAAATAATTGGGTGCCGGTTTTGTTATTTTTCATTTGTCCTTAGTTTTCAAGTTTTCTAGAGTTCAGAAACTCTAAGAGAAGGTCAAAAATGAGAATGACAACTTTTGGAGGCTCCAGATTATGAGCCTGTTTTCCACTGATAGTCAATCCTGGGACATGGGCACAATTCTTCTTTCCACAAAGAATAACAATCACCTGTTCTTTCTTTCAGATCCACCACTTTCTGAAATTCATCAGTTCTGTCAATAATGCCAGTGATGGGTCACATAAGGATGGAGTCCAGGTGGATGCTGAGACATATGATATACTCAATTATAAATCCTTCCCTGACCAGATAGAGACGTTGGTCAAAGTGGGTGAAGTACATCCTCTTGCTCAGAGATTCATCATTAAGGAAGAAGACATAGATTGGCCAGAAGATTTCCATCAGGTAAGGAGCCAATGAAGATCAATGTTATCACTTTGTCTCTTTCGTTTCCTGGACACTGGTTGTTTCTTCACTGGTACAATGATGTTTCCAGATAGTGGAAATGTGTGCGATAGGCTATTTATATCCACTAGAGTAGACAACAATTATCCCCCAAAGGCATTTATTTACAGATGATTACTCAATATCTGGATTTGTATAGACAAATAATTTGATCTGAGTTTGTTTTGAATTGGGTACAGTTGTACAAAGCTGTGTTTTATTTTAAAGAGACAATGGCTTTAGAGATTTTTAATATAAATGTTGAAGCTATAGCCTCTGCTGATATCAAACATGTATTTCTATACAATTCCATCTGTGTATATATAGATCAATTCCACCGCCCCTTTACAATAGTGCCAAGAACAGATTTCAAATATCAGCCTGAGAATAAGATTAGCCTGTAAAATCACCTGATTCATTGATTCAATCAAGCACTAATTGTGCAATTCGTTTATTTTGGTACGTATTCTCTAAAATATCATTCCCTGAATCATTCTAGGTGGAATGTTTGAATTTATGGAAACACAAAAACCCAAAACTTTCAGGGGTTAGCAATTAATAAAATATATTTCCTCTTGTACGGTCAAAAACATGTCAGCATTGCCAATTCTAAAATGGAATGATGTTTAGAGTTAAAATGGTACTTGGGAAAAACTAACCAACTAGATATTACAATAAAAAAATAGCAAGGACCTTGATTGTATCCACTGGTTAATTTGTGTGGATTCATTGGGGATAAGATGATCTGAATTGGAAGATGAAGATACAAGTTTTCCATTGAGAATTACGTCATTCTTGTCCTGCAGAATTGCAAATACTTTATTCTACCTGTTCTTCCATAGGAGAACCTTGAAATCTTAATTTCCTCAATTCATCCATCTTTCACCAGTTGTTTTTTCAACAACATTTTCTCCCTTTCTCTGCTGGAAATATAGACTCCAACTTCTAGGTGCAATCTGAAGTGTGGCCCTGGATTCCAAAAGACAGCTCTTGAAAGCCAGCCCAGGTGTTGCTATGCTTGTACCCCATGTCCTGAAGGGACAATTTCCAACCAGACAGGTGGGTTCCTAAAGATAAACTGCCCTTCTTCCAAAGTAATGGACATTCTCATTTGTTAATCTTAAACTGGTGTGCTTTGTATTTGGCAAAATCACAATAATTTCTGAGTTGAAATAACATTGCATTTATTCAATCCTCTTCATTCAATGTGCTTTGTGATCATTCTTATAATTAGAAGCTTACCATGTCCAAGATACCCAAAATCTGTCGAAGCAGAATCCATCAGGATTTTACTACCATGGGAATCCCTAATACTTCCTTGACCTTGCAGCCTAATTGGAATCTTCCCCATTCCTGTAGGAAAGCTTAGTCTAAAACTTAGTTTTAAACTTCTTCCCTCTTAACAGAAAAATTAAAAAAAATATTTTAATTCTAAAAACTATCCAAACACAGATGCTTTTGGTTTAAGGGCAGAAGTCTGGTCTCTGGATTTAGTCTTATGAAAATATCCCTTGGCATAAGTTTGATCAGAGTCCTCAAGGGAGATTATTTGAAAGATTTGTTTTCTGGAGGATGGAGTCCCAATTCAAGAAAACTTGGCTCACAAAAAAATGAATAAAATTTGATCATCCTCAAAGTTATCTCGGTGTCAAAGCTGATGAGACCTCATTGTGATTTGCTTTGTATTTGATATTGATCAATAAAACAGTATATTTGAAAGCTTACACTTTGGGGGATTTTTTTGGGGGGGCGAATTTTCTTGGTCTTCTATTTGTTTACATAACACTTACGCTTTAAGTCAGTCCTTTGGAGTTTGATTTTTATTCTCATTTTACTTACTTCGTTATGGTCAAGCTCCCAAAATGGACTATTTTTCACCTTATTTCAATTAGCATTTCTTTTTTTCCAATCACAATTATTTTTCAGAATACAATGTGTAGTATTTATTATGAAGACTTTATTTTTAATAATAATAGCTTTTCACTTGTCAAAATACATACAAAGATATTTTTAAACATTCATTCTTGTGAAAAAATATCTTGTGTTCTCAATTTTTCTCTCCCTCTTTCATCTCTCTTTTTCCCTAGACAGCAAGTAATTCGATGCAGTTTAAACATGTGCATTTTTTCTCAAAACATGTCCCTATTTATTATGCTTCACAAGAAAATCAGACCAACAGGGAAAAAATAAGAAAAAAAAAAACCAAAGGAAAGAATAATGACAAAAAATGGTGGAAATACTATGTTGTGATCCACATTCAGTCCCCATAATCCTCTCTCTGAATGTAAATGGCTAGACTCTCCATCACAAATCTCATTGTTGAAAAGAGCCAAGTCTATCACAGTTGATCATCACATGGTATCTGTTTCAGGGTGCAGTGTTCTCTTGAGTCTACCTACTTCCCTTTGCATCCGGTATAGAAATCTCTCCAGGCCTTTCTGAAATCAGCCTGCTGATCATTTCTTATAAAACAATAATATTCCATTACATTCATATATCATAATTTGTTTAGCCACTCTCCAACTTTTGGGCATCCTCTCTCATTCCAGTTCCTTGCCACTACAAAAAGAAGTGTGAAAATATTTTTATACATGTGGGTGATTTTCTCTTTTTTATGACCTCTCTGGGATACAGACACAGTAGATTCCCTGCTGGATGCAGAGTTTTGATAGATTTTTCCTCATAATTCCAAATTGCTCTCCAGAATGGTAGGATCAATTTACAATTCCACCAAAAACATATTAGCATCCCAGTTTTCCCTCTTCCCCTCCACTATTTTCTATTATCTTTTGTAGTCATCTTAGCCAATCTGTGAGGTGTGAAGTGGTACTGCAGTTGTCTTAATTTGGATTTCTCTAATCAATAGTGATTTCGAGCATTTTTTTGTATGACTAAAAATGGTTTTAATTTTTTCTTCTGAAAATTGTTCATATTCTTGGACCATGTTCCAAATGGAAAATGGCTTGTAGCTATAACCTTACATTCAGAGAAATTCAACAAAAAATCTTTTTCACCTAATTTTTAAAAAGCAACTCTTGGCCTTCCTCTATGGTTTCAATGTTTCATTTCTGTTCTTAAAGTATTGGATTGTGTATAAAAGGACCCTTTTCGACTCATTGTAAGGGGTTTCAAATTAATGGATTGCAGGGAGTTTGAATTTTTGTTTAGCAAATCTATGATATGAAATAAATAATTTCAACACATTATTTTATCCATATGTGGAGAAATGAGGAAACTGAAATGTATCTTCATTTTATTCAGCCTTTAGAATATTTTTCCTTCTTACTTAGGAGTCCAAAAATGAGATGGAGCTCAATATGAAATGAATAACACTGTGCTTTATAGGGGACAAAAAGTGATCAATCTGGGATATAGCATGATTTATTGTTGTTCATAGATGCAGAGGAGTGCCTGCAGTGCCCTGAAGATCAATATCCTAATAGGGAAAGAGATTGTTGCCTCCCCAGGACTGTGACCTTCCTGGCCTATGAAGAACCTCTGGGAATGACTCTAGCCTGTACAGCCATCTGCTTCTCCCTCCTTACTATGCTTGTCCTGGGGGTCTTTGTGAAGCACAGAGATACCCCCATAGTCAAAGCCAATAACCGCAGTCTCAGCTACATGCTGCTGGTCTCCCTTGGCCTCTGCTTCCTCTGCCCCTTGCTCTTCATCGGCCATCCTACCACAGCCACCTGCCTGCTGCGACAAACGACATTTGCAGTTGTCTTTACAGTAGCCATTTCCTCCATTTTGGCTAAAACTATCACTGTGGTTCTGGCCTTCAGGGCCACCAAACCAGGGAGCAGGCTTCGGAGCTGGCTGGGATCCACAGCATCTAACTCTCTCATTTTCACCTGCACCCTCATCCAAATGTGTCTCTGTGGCATCTGGCTTGGGACATACCCTCCCTTCCTGGAGCTGGACATCCACTCTGAGCCTGGCTCCATTATCATCCAGTGCAATGAGGGCACTCTCCTCATCTTCTACTGTGTCCTGGGCTACATGGCCTTGCTGGCCTTGGCGAGCTTCACCATGGCTTTCTTGGCCAGGAACCTGCCAGATACTTTCAATGAAGCCAAGTTCCTGACCTTCAGCATGCTTGTGTTCTGTAGCGTCTGGATCTCCTTCCTGCCCTCGTACCAGAGCTCCAAGGGCAAGGCCATTGTGGCCTTGGAAGTCTTTGCCATTTTGACTTCCAGTGCTGGGATTCTCGCTTGCATCTTTGCTCCCAAGTGCTATGTGATCCTTCTAAGAATAGAACAAAATACGCAAGGGATACTTAAAAAGAAAGCAACTTCCTCAGAAGCCAGAGCTTCTCAAGCTCGCCAGTCACAGTCAAGGAGCTCCTTTAATCCGGTCATGAGAAAATGTTGAAGTCATCTCATTCATTTGCCTCTGTTTTCTCTGATATTCACCTTTGGTTTTAATTTCAATATAATAACCTTCTGCAAGCATTCTATTTCCTGATGTAAGAATAAAGGTAGAATGGGATCACTTGTTATTTTGAATTAGTTTACAGATAGCAGATTATATGTGAATGACATTTTTCAATATTGATGGAAAATAATTGTGGAATTTAAGTAAATGACTGTTTGGTTTGCAAGCCTCAATTTTAATAAGTCCATCCAGCTTTCTGAATCATTGATGTGTTGCTTGGAAAATTAGAACTTTAATTTCCCTCCAGTTTGCTTGAATTATATCGTTAACAAATATTTTTGAGTGAATTGAACTTATCTATGATAGAAGATTTATGGGAGAATTTTAATTTAATTTGCTGAGTTGAATGGTTTCTAACCAGTGAATATGGACTCGAAATTATTTAGCCAATCACTTTTCCATTAATTAATGAATTGTAGAATGATCATTGGATCTAGAAATCTGTTCCAAAGCCTTATTATTTCCGTCAAATACATCTTGTAACAATAGCTTGGGCATATAAGTAGATTGCCAAGGAATAATAAAAATGAGACAATATAAATGCAGGAGTAATAATAGTCTTTTCTTACTTCAAGAAATGGCCTTCAACTAGAATATTTTATTTGTCATATTATTTATTCGTTGTATCACCTATTATTACAAACTAACACTTCTTTTGTTTTTCTGAGATCTTTGAATATATATCCGGGTTTAGATACTTCTAAGGAAAATTGATGGCTGAAATTCTGTGACTTGCTCTTAAAAAAAAAAAAAAACACCACTATGACTACCAACAACAAGGTATAGGATGTAGTATTTTATGTAAATGCATTAATATTTGTTCAATAAAAAAAATTTACAAAAATTCCCCTGCCAGGATCTCTTCTTTCTTTTCTTTCTTTTTTAAAATGAATATTCCATTCAAAAGCAACAGGAGATTCCCCAGGTTGATAATAGAGAAATTTACAAATCAGCGCTCTTCTAGAAATAATATAAAACAAAAGTAAAACTCTGAAGAGAAGAAGGACAAAAATTCAAGAACTGATTCCTAGGTAATTCTAGAAACTGTGTCTAAATTTAGTGTCCCCAACCTGGCATTCCAGACATTCTCAGAACTCTTGGATCTCCTCTCCTCTCATTCCCAAATATGCCACAAACCTACAATTCTTTTGCCTTCTACACATTTAGAAACTTTTGAACTCAGTTCTTTATGCTTTCTTGACAGGAAATGAGTGTCATCTTACTACCAGACCAAGTGGAAAATATGTCCTGCCATGAATCTCCAGTTCCAAATTCTCTTTTTTAGGCCAGAAAATTCTCCATTCCCATTAGCCTGGGAAAACCTTAATTGTCTTACTTTCAGAAGTAGACCCATACAATTTCCCATCCCTGTGTCAATGTGTTAAGTTTAACAAATCAAGGTCTTTCTGAGGATCAAGAAGAGGACAAAATGTGTCTATCACTTTTTACAGATGATGTGATTTTTTTTTCCTAGGAAACTCTAAAAAGTCAACTGAAAAACAAATTGAAATAATGAGTCATTTCAGCAAAATGGCAGGATGGGAGATAAATCCATAAAAATCACTAACAATTCTGTTTGTCAATCATCAAATGATGTAGGAAGCTAGAGAAAAACACATTTTTTGTTAATAACATTATAGACAGTACAAAACATTTGAGAGTCTGAGAAAACTCCACACAAATACAGAAAGAATTAAGTAACTGGATAAATTTTAATTATTCATGATTAGACCAACCAAGATAATTCAGTAAAGAGAACACTTTAATTAATTCATTTATGATGTGATATTACCAGAATATGAAGTAAACTTGGGCAGTTTGATTGATATGTGAGTAAATAAGTAAAGGTCACACTAGGAAAATCAGTTTAGAGATTACCAAATATTCAAATATCTAATACTATTTAAACCTAATTCATCTGAAGAAATATCTGATCTGGAATGTGAAGGGAAATGTGAAAGAAAATGTCAAGAGAAAAGGGAAGGAAAGAAATTCACAAACCTCAAACCATATTATCAACTACACAAATTGAAATGATTTGATATTTGTTAACAATAAAAAGGTAAATCAATGACATAGGGAAAGGGAGACCCAAATTCAATTGAACTTGGTAAAACTCAGCTTTTAAGGGTTGACTGTAAAGAAGTCTGAGCCCTCCAGAACTGACACTTTGGAATTTTGGGTCAGGAAAAGACTTTTGACAGTCTCTGGGACAGTAAATGACAAATATATCAGTTGTTCCAGAAATCAATTGAGATTATTCAGTACAAGGTCAAATATTGAAGCAGAATCTTGAAAAATCTGTGTACACGATGGAAAGATTGAACTCACTGGAACAGATGCTGCTATAGAGCAATATTGTAGGCGAAAAGAAAAGTACATGGGAGAGAAGAAGATGGACGGATAGTATCATGGAGACAAAGAAGAATTTGGGCAATCCTTGAGAGATAATGGAGGAGAGAAGGAGTTGGTGTCCTGTTGTCTGAGTCACAGAATGAGACACAACTGTATAACAATAACAATATCCACCACAGTAGTAACAGTATCATGGACAAAGTAATTGAACTAACTTTTAACAATTTTCTTAAGACAAGATCACCTCAACTAGTTACATTTACGAGTGAATCCTGCTTTGTGAGTTTTTGTTGTTGTTGTCCTGTTGTTGTTGGTGGGTGTTTTTTCTGTTTGGGCAGGAGGCAGAATTGTTTGTTTTTAGTATTTGTGAGGCCAGTTGAGATTAAAAGACTGGTCTAGAGTCATACAACTAGAAAATGCCTGAGGCCACGTTTGAAGTCAGGCATATGAATCTTGCTGTTTCCAGGATTATGGTGGCCCGTGCTGCATTTTTATTATTGTATTGTATTTTTTTATTGTATTTTATTAGTGGAAGAAATGACACTTTAAACATGAGGAGGTAGGGAGTCTTAGGGTGCCTGCCTCATCAGCTCCTTTTCCTGTTCATTTCAGGTACAATGGAGTTGAAATTGCTACTGAGTCATGTGTCTATTTCTCCTGATTTTGTCCATGGAGTAGTGTAGGGAGCAAGATTGAGAGAGACAGTTAAGTTGTCATGTTGGAAATTTTCCTATTATTTACAACCCAGGTACCAGAGCCAGACAGGTAGGAAGTGCTAAGTGACTGAAGCAGGTTTGAACTCAGGTCCTTGTGACTCCAGGAGCAGTGCTCTATCCATTGTACCATTTAGCTGTCTCCTATAAGCGAATTCTCTTATAATTCTTTAGAACAATTTACCACAATATTATATAAGGAATTTGAAAAAAATGGATTAAAAAGTAGCTAAACAAAGGTGTTTTGTGACACCAATATCATTTTGATCCCACAACTAGAGAGAGTAAAGAAAGATTTAAAAACCAAAGATTAATAAAAAGATCATCATACCAAAGTTCATTAATTTTTTCAGTGCTATATGAATGAAATTTCCAAAGTATTATTTTATGGAGATTAAAACAAAATCACATAGAAATCATCTGGAACAACAAAAGCCAAGAGTATTCAGACAATCCAAAGGTCAAAAAAAACTATGAAAGCTAGTTTTGCAACAGCAGATTATAAACTAGATGAGAAAGTAGTAGTGGCTAAGAAATAAAGTACTAGCTCAGAGGACTAGATTAAAGACACAATACACATATTGTATGTATTACACAATACAATCTAAGGACGTTGGTAATCCAGAATTTGATAAATCTAAAGACTCTAGCTTTCAGAATCCAATGCACCATTTGAGAAAATTTGGAGGCCAAACTGGAAGGCAGTTTAGCAAACTAGCTATATATATATATATATATACAGACTAAGATATATATACATATATATATACAGACTAAGATATATATACATATATTTGTGCTTATGTATATATTTGCACCAAATGTCTTTGAAGAACATCTCATTTCATAAAAAAATAGGGAACTGAACCAAATGTAGGAATATAAAAAGTATTCCTTAGTTAATAAATTGACAGAAGATATAAATAGGCAATTTTCAGGAAAAATAAAGTTATTGCTGGTTACCTGAAAAATTATGTAAATTATTATTAATTAGTGAAATAAATATTAAAATATTTCTGAGACATCATATTTCACTTTCCCACCCAACATATACAATGCTATTTTGGTGTGTGTGTGTGTGTGTGTATCTGTGTGTGTGTGTGTGTGTGTGTGTAGGAGTGTATGTAAAAACGAATAAAAGATAACTTTTCCGAGGTCCATATAATATTTTTCTTTACTATCTTCAACAGTTAGATCAATTTTCAAATCCCTGCCTATTCTACCTATTCTTGGGACTTTTCTAGATCAGGAATTGGCTTAAGTATTTGACTTAATTTCTCATTATAGATATATACTTAGAAATACATATAATGTTTAATAAATAATTTGAATTCACACTAATTTTCATTAGGTTAGCTTAAAATTTGCTGGACTAAGTGTTTTTGAGAAAATAAAATGGTTTTAAAAATTGAATGAGAAGGATAGTGGAAAAATGCCAAAAAAAATGTGGCCTAAAGAACAAAGTATTGGGAGAAGATTCTTCAGCTTAGAATAACAAGTATGAAAAAAATTCTTTGAAAATTAGAAGACAATAAAGAATAATTTATCTATGACACTAATGAATTTGAAAATAAAACTAATAAATATAAAATTAGAAAAAATATATATTTTAAAACAACTAACCATTAAGACATTGATGAAAGAAGGCTTAAGCATCATTAGTACACCAGAAAACTGACTAAAATGGTTTCTGGACATTATATTTCAAGGAATTCCAATCAGCCAAAATGGCAGAACAAAGAGAACAAGTACAACAAAGTTCTTCTATTATGTCCCTTCAAATATCATTAGAATAATCCCTCAAATTAAATTGTCCATTGGGCTGGTCAATGAAATCTTAGAGTAAGGGATTTTTTCCCAGGCTAGACCAGTTAGACCCTGGGCTGGGGACTGACCCAGAAAGAAGCCTCACCAAGTGTGGGTCCAGGATACACCTGTGACTGAGCCTATATCTCCAGGTATAGGATCTCAGAACTCAGGTCTGTAAGAATATCTTGCCTTTTCTCTTTGTGAAATTGCAATCAAATTTCTGCCCAGGTTTATTTTTCTTTGAAGTTTTCTTGAAGATGTTTTCAAATCATACTCTGTGTCTGAAATTGTGTCCTGAATAATCCTTTCAAAATAATTGCTCTTTCTGAAAATATTCTTTTTTTTATCATTCCTTCTTACCATCTAACAATTCACTTTTGATTTTAAGATCTGTTCTTAAGGAGGGAATTTCTAGGTTGAAATAGCATGTAAAAGATAAAAGAGTATTTTGGGCATTTCAGATCCCATCAAAGCTACGAAGGCTCCAGAGATAGAAAACAAGCAAGGAAATTCCCAAACTTTTTTTTTCTTAAGTTTGGAGTTTTTAAAGATGAAGGACACAGGTGCAGAATTTCTGGGCTAGCTGGTCCTTGGAGAAACTCACTCTCAGACTCTGGTCAAAATATTTGCTTGACTTTCACCCAAGAGATGAGAAGAACCACTTTTCCTTATTCATCTGCAGGGAACTAGATGAATAATATCCAGGAGGCAAAAATGTCAAATAAATATGTCCTGCTCACTCAAACGTTTGCCTTTATCCCAAATAGAGGCCCACTTCATGTCTCACATTCTGCTTTCCCAAGGAGAAGAGAATGTACAAAGCTTGAGCATCTATTAAAAAAGACAAATGTTTAGCAATAGAGCATGTGCCTATAGATGCAAGAACTATGGCCTCCAATCACCTTATGCTCCCCTAATCCTTAGCTCTTTAGAGATCTGAAATATTGACCATGGGTTTGGGGAAACTGAGACTCTCATCCTCTTTATTATTTGTATTTCTGATTTTGCAGATTTTCTTATCTGAGTTCCAGATGGTCAAGAATCCTTGTCACATAGAGAGACGTTTCAATCCCACGTATAGAAAAGAAGGGGACCTAATCATTGCTGGATTCCTCTCCCTTTTTGTGAAGGTAGAGATTCAAGTGAACAAATTTTTCTTCAAAATATTTCCCTTCAACAGTTATGCACGACAAATGTAAGTAGTTACTTTCCCACCCTCCCAAATATATGCAATATTAATCCATATTTTTTATTGACTGCTTTGTTGGTAGAGTTGTGCTTTTTTATTCTCAGAACTTTGGTTAAAGCAAAGATGTGGGTTCAAAAATGACTAGAAATCTAATATTCAAGAAGTTGCTAAATGAAAAGTGTTGTTAATGTGCAGTGTAGCAATCAGAGAGAGACTATTCATCCTTATTCTATATGGCATTATAAACCAGCACAGATTCATCTCCACTTAGGACAAAAACTCACCCAGTACAAGGAGGGGTGAAACACATTAGGGAGGTCCTACACTCACAATTGGAGTTTAGGTGTCAAAACTGTATTCTCTAAGAATGGACATGGTTAAGACCTGGTTACTTGTTCCAAATAGGGGAGGAAATGTTCACAGTTGTGCTCATATGTGATGAAAATCTCAAGGTCATTTATGGATGCTTGACTTGGGTGAGATTTGGGTAAAGATATTTCTGAATCATAATAACATGAAACGGGGAAGGGGAAATCTAACATTCATTATCTTAGGCATCAGAAAACAGAACAAATTCAGAATACTGCATTGGGTTCAGTTTTATCTAATCCAAAGCTTCAAGCCTTATCTTCCCAACAGAGAGCTGCTAAAGAAAAGGAACAACATGGCTTATCTTTATTTAAAAAGTTTGATGGGTGTTAGAACCATTTGATTTAATGATTCCTATTGATGTTTTACCAATATCAGAATAATATGACAGCACATCAAAAATATCAAACAATATGAACTTTACAATGTCAACAAGTGCCATGTATCTCAAACTACTGACAAGATCCAATACTTGTACTGAGGATTTTCCTCATTTTATGTCTAGTAAATATAAAGTATAGGGCAATTTTTGACATTTGTTTTCCTTGCCATTTTGTGACATTTTAAATAAAGCCAAAGGGACCGCCCAACCACTTTCTATGTTCTACACCCCAGCTCTCATTTTCATGCTTTTGTTAATGCTGTCCCCCATTGTAGGAATGGAATCTCTCTGAGGTTCCATGTCTCAGAATTCCTCTTCTCATTTAAAATTCAACTCACTTGCCATGAAGATGTTCTTGCTCTCCCAGAGCTATTGATGACTTTCTCCAAATCATATTTTATCATCTTTGTTGCAAATATCTGTTTCAGATAGTGATACATTTTCTTTTCTGGCCAAAAGAAAAGAGCTGTTTTTTTCTTCTCTCTTTTGTCTTTCTATCCCTATGACTTGCAAATGCCTGAACTCTAATAGGAGATCTCATCAATTCTAGTAAGCTCATTGGCATGAATTCTTAAACATTTCACCATCTGCTCCTTGGGAACTCTAGTTTCTGTCTTTCCATTTACTACAGTGAGTTGCAGATCATTTCTTTTGCTATTATTCTTTATGATAATGGCCATCTCTCCTGACAGTGGTGATCAATCTCTTCTCCTTGGTATTCTATTCTCTCTAGATTTTAGAGACTGTTTTTTTTTTTCCTTTTTTGTTTCTTGTTTTTTTGTTCTCCTTTTTTTTTGTTTTTCTTGTTTCTTGTTTTTTTGTTCCTCCTTCTTTTGATGGAGCCTTTTGAGATCACACTGTGCAGCTGTAGTTATACCTCATCAATGTGTCTAATCCATCCCACTACTTCCTTTGGTTATCTTATCAGTTCCCATGATTTACTTAGTAGCTCTATGTGGATGTTTTTCAGATTTTTCTATCCTGATCTAAACTCTCTGATGTCCTTACAACTCATATCATCAATAGCCTCTCAGATATCTTGAACTAAATGCCCAGAGACATCTTAAGTTCAGTATATCCAAAATATAAAGCGTTATTTTTTGTCCCTAACCTCTCCATACACTTATTTTCCCTATTACTGTAGAAGGCAATACCATCCTTTGATGCCCTTTAGCCCTCAGCCTAGAACTGACCCTAAATTCTCCCTTATCCCTCACCACATCTATTCATGATTTCCCAAGGTCTCTCTCTTTCAGCTTGGCAGTGTCTCTTACATATATAGCTCCCTGGCTGGCCCTCTCTTTTTCTGCCTCCCACAGTCACTGGGCCTCTCGGTTTCTGTTTTTCTTTCTTTGTGATTCTATCAATTTTCTATCTTTCTGTCTCTGATTATAAGCTGTCTTTCCCGTTAAAATATCATCATTTTGGAGATAAGACTTTTTTGTCCTGCTTTTTGTATCCTAACTACTTAGCACAGTACCTAGCCCAAAGCAGTGCTTAATAAGGGTTGATTGATTGATTATATGGTTCTCAATAATCCATCTTCTCAGAGAGGAAGACTATTTCCTTGCTTGAATAAGGGAGAAGGAAAGACTTCAAGGCCAATGAATATGCTGTGAAAATCTCCGTTTTGAATATCTTCCTGCTTTGACTAAAGTAGCTATTTCAGCTAGAGTAAAGTTTGTACTGAATCTTGAATCTTTCAGCATTACCCATATTGGTCATGAAATCTTTTGAAATATATGTGTTTCACTTACAATCCAGTATATAATTTTAAAAATCATTATAAGGCATCTAGCAGATATATTACCAATAAAATCATGTATTCTTAGCTAATATGTTTTGCATGGTAATCTCCTGATGGCAATTTGAGAAACGGAAGTCCTTTCTATTTTTGTTGAATATAATCAGTCTATCAGTCAGAATTCTTTTTCAAAATGAGACATATTCTAATGTCTAAAGTATATCATCATGTGTGTGTGAGTTTGTGTGTGTGTGTGTGTGTGTGTGTGTGTGTGAATGTGTTTGTGTCTTTCCTCTTTTATAATTTCTTTCATATAGACCCCAGTAATGGTACTGCTAGGTCAAAGGACATGCACAGTTATATAGCCCATTGGGCATAGTACAGATTACTCTCCAGCATAGTTGGATAAGTTTACAACTCCACAACTAAAGCATAAATAACCCGGTTTTCCACATTCCCTCTAACACTTATTATCTTTTCCTGTCATCTTAGCCAATCTGAGAGGTGTGAGATGGTATTGAAGAACTATTTGAATTTTCATTTCTCTAATCAATATTGATTTAGAGCCTTTTTTCATATAATTATAAATGGTTTAATTTTGACATCTGAAAATTGTTTGCAAGGTTAGCATTGTATGCTCTATTCAGGAAAGAGTCTGATTTCCCAGAGTTTGTCTTTTGAGCTGGGACTGGAAGTTGCTCTACTGATTTGATCCTCTACTGTGTCATAACTGAGGGTATTAATAGCTGATTTGCTGTGATTAAGCTCCTCTCACTGGTTTTCCCACTCCAGTTCCTTGTAAGAAAAGATATGTGAAATTATGCAAACTATTTCTATAAAAGTCATGCTGTGAAAGAAAAGAGATTTCTTGATTTAATTAAAAACCTGACAAAAATAAATTGAGACATGGCAAGAGAAAGAGATACACATATAGAGAGATATAGAGACAAAGAGAACAATAAAAAGAGCAGGAGTGATAGAGAGACAAAGACAGAGAGAGGGAGAGAGAGAGAGAAAGAGAGAGAATATACAAAAATCTGTATTCAGACACATGACACAGTCATTTTCTTCTCTGGGTATGGAAAGATTTTTTAAAATCACATTTAAGAAACATCTGACACAGAAAGAGCATGGCTGACAGTGAAACTGTTGAAGTAGCTTTGAAATCTTCAGGAATGATTGGATTCAGTAACACAAGACGAGACTGTTTCAACAGGAATCATTGGATTCCTTGAGATGAAAAATTGTTGATGAGACTATTGCAGTACTTCAGAGCTTACAGGAATTATTGGATTCCTGGCACATGAACTAATGGACAATAGATTCCTTTTGGACTATTTCTTGGACTTATGGACATGTATAAATTCTCATGTTGATTCACGTTATTGGTGACATTACTACTAGTCTGTGTTATATTGCTATGTGCTTATGTATATTATGTAATTATGTGTAATGCCTCCCATATTTTTTTCCTTTTTTAAAATTTTCAATAATAATAACTTTATATTGACAGAATCCATGCCAAGGTAATTTTTTTTTTACAACATTATCCCTTGCACTTGTTTCTGTTCTGATTTTTCCCCTCCCTCCCTCCATCCCCTCCCCTAGATGGCAAGCAGTCCTATATATGTTAGATATGTTCCAGTATATCCTAGATACAATATATGTTTGCAGAACCGAACAGTTCTCTTGTTGCACAGGGAAAATTGGATTCAGAAGGTAAAAATAACCCGGGAAGAAAAACAAAGATGCAGATAGGTCACATTCGTTTCCCAGTGTTCTTTCTTTGGGTGTAGCTGCTTCTGTCCATCATTTATCAATTGAAACTCAGTTAGATCTCTTTGTCAATGAAGTCCACTTCCATCAGAATACTTCCTCATACAATATCGTTGTAGAAGTATATGATGATCTCCTGCTTTTGCTCATTTCACTTAGCGTCAGTTCATGTAAGTCTCACCAAGCCTCTTTGTATTCATCCTGTTGGTCATTTCTTACAGAACAATAATATTTCATAACATTCATATACCACAATTTACCCAGCCATTCTCCAATTGATGGGCATCCATTCAATTTACAGTTTCTAGCCACTACAAACAGGGCTGCCACAAACATTTTGGCACATACCTGTCCCTTTCCCTTCTTTAGTATTTCTTTGGGATATAAGCCCAATAGAAACACTGCTGGATCAAAAGGTATGCACAATTTGATAACTTTTGGGGCATAATTCCAGATTGCTGTCCAGAATGGTTGGATTCGTTCACAATTCCACCAACAATGCATCAGTGTCCCAGTTTTCCCGCATCCCTTCCAACATTCTCTATTATTTTTTCCTGTCATCTTAGTCAATCTGACAGGTGTGTAGTGGTATCTCAGAGTTGTCTTAATTTGCATTTCTCTGATCAACAATGATTTGGAACACTCTTTCATATGAGGGGTAATAGTTTCAATTTCATCATCTGAAAATTGTCTGTTCCTATCCTTTGACCATTTATCAATTAGAGAATGGCTTGATTTCTTATAAATTAGAGTCAGTTCTCTATATATATTAGAAATGAGGCCTTTATCAGAACCTTTAACTGTGAAGATGTATTCCCATTTTGTTGCTTCCCTTCTAATCTTGTTTGCATTAGTTTTGTTTGTACAAAGAATGCCTCCCATAGGGGATGGATGTATGTACACCTTGTTTCATACCTGTTTCAAGTGAGCCCCTTTAGAAATCACTAATCTGATTTGATTTTGTATTTCCTTTGGTGTTTCCATCTTTCTTGCTGAGATGTCAGGGAGGGTGTGATCACCTTCTTTTTATGGTGTTTTCACTCCCTTTTTGAGCAGTCAGGGAAGGTGTGATCACCTTCTTTTTGGGGTTCTCACCTCCTTGAGAAGTCAGGGAGGTCATAACCATCTATGTTCTAAAACAAAAAAAAGCAGATGTTAGAATCCTAGTGTTACTTCAACGTGAAACAAGATGATAACTCAAGGGAGATGTTAGAATCCTAGTGTTAACTCAATGGAATTGATGCAATGCTTGTGTTCACACCTTTAGAGAGCTCATATAAGCAAGAAGTATTTAAGTACTCATTGGAGTTCACACTTTCGGAGATTTCAGGTTTAATATGAGATATTCAAATTCACACCTCCTTTAATCCCTGCCTCCAGAAGGAGGAGACAACCTTTGAGAGATCATATATAAAGAGGCTCTTAGCTTTGGGTTAGTTAGTGACTTTGGAACATTGCCAGGGGTTGGAGGGGAACAATCTGGGAGGAAACCCATAAGCCTCTCTTGAAGGCAAGAGAGATTCATTCCATTTTCCACCTGGCTGGCTGGCGGCTGAAGGACAAACCGTTGGATTTGGAGACATTCGGAAGGAGCTCTTGGAACCAAGCAGAGAGATAAGCCAAGAAAACTAACCAGGCTATTTTGAGGAAGCAATAAACTTTTTATTGAACAAGCAAATGCATTTTTAACACCTGGCTACATTTGGGGTGATTATTGATCTGACCTGATACTAGAGCTACCTCCCCAAGAAACCTGCTTGCAGATAGAACCAACCTTTATATTATATTTCAAAGAAGAAGAACACCACACATTCTTTAGCATATTCATGGATCAGTGTACTACTGAGAACAGCTGGTCATCACAGAACATTGCTATTACTGTGTATATAGTACATTTTACTTTGCTTGAGTCTGTGGAGGATTTTCGAACATTTTTTTCTGAAAGCATCCTGCTCATCATTTCCCATAGAACAATAATATTACATGAGAAACATATACTAAAATTTATTCAACCATTTCCCAATTGATGGACAATCCCTCAATTTTCTTTTTTATATTCCATTTGCATTTCTTACTTAATGTACTCAATTTGAAAATTTGTAGAAGTTGGCTTTCGTCTATCCAGCTCTTTGTTTTGTAGGAGAAACCCAAATCTGACTGCTGTTCTAATTCTATTTTGCTTAATTACATTGTCTTTTCATTTCCTTGGACAAATTTGACTTGCTTTGTATATATAGGACTTATTTGGACAACACATTACAGGTCTTCAAAAATGCGACAGACTTTGGCCTCTTTCCCATCAGTGGTTAAAACATGTTTGTATTATGATGTTGAACAGTTTTCCTTGGATTCCAACAGATACCATCCTGTCATTTTTGATTTAATAGCCAAGTACTTCATTCCTCACCTTTTTATATATGATAATGACTACATCATTTCTTATAGGTGATTCTTTTCCACAGTCTCTCTCTCTCTCTCTCTCTCTCTCTCTCTCTCTCTCTCTCTCTCTCTCTCTCTCTCTCTCTTTTTCTTTCTGGCTCTCGCCCTCTCTCGTATGTGTGTTTTCAAGAAAAAATTATGTCCGTGGGATTTGGACTTAAAAGAAAGATAAGTGCTGCAGAACTGATTCTATGGTATAATAGTGGTGCTGGACAAGACTTTAGAAAGACTCTTGGTCGACCAGGGGATAAAATCAATCAATACTTAAATTAATCCCCACCGTTCACTGGAAATTCAAATCCTAAAGCAGTTTAAACCTTTGTCCACATAATATGAAGATGGGACCTACTGGCAAAGACCCTGTTGTTAGAAATGATTGAAAGTAAAAGGAACAAAGAATGGTACAGTTTAAGATAGATAGTGTCATGGAAATGATTAATATTAACTTGAACAGACTTTGAGATATAGTAGAGCATAGCAGGGTAAGGTAGTCTATGGTCCATGGGGTCATGAAAAGTCGGACAGGACTTAATGACTGAACACCAAATGTGTACTAGGAATTCTGCCCAATTAGATTATTTTTCTTTTCCCTAAAATAATCAGGTCTTACCATTAAATTTCTCAGTGGCAACAATGTAGATTAAATTTCTTTTTTTCAACCTTCTCATTCAATATTTTGTAATTCTCTGCGAAATTTTCTTGAATATTTTCCATTGACCACTGAAAACCACAACCTGAATATATATTTTATATATAATTACCTTATCATAGATGTCAATCTTGTAGAACTATATTCAGTACTATGTACATCCACTGAAATAGAGAACTATTAATCACCATGCTAAACTAGATTAACATTCCTTACCAATTCTACTGAGTTAACACCTTCTTTCAAGTATACTTCTCCAGAATACTAGCCTTTACAGGAACTGGTTTGAATCACCTCATTATTGAGGAGAGCCAAGACCATTAGAATTGATCACACAGTCTTCTTGTTGCCTTGTTCTTGTTCTGCTCATTTCATTTAGCATCAGTTCATGTAAGTCTCTCAAAGCCTCTCTGAAATCATCCTGTTGGTCATTTCTTGCAGAACAATAATTTTTTATAACATTCACATACCACAATTTATCTAGCATATCTGTAGAAAATAATTGGGTGCCGGTTTTGTTATTTTTCATTTGTCCTTAGTTTTCAAGTTTTCTAGAGTTCAGAAACTCTAAGAGAAGGTCAAAAATGAGAATGACAACTTTTGGAGGCTCCAGATTATGAGCCTGTTTTCCACTGATAGTCAATCCTGGGACATGGGCACAATTCTTCTTTCCACAAAGAATAACAATCACCTGTTCTTTCTTTCAGATCCACCACTTTCTGAAATTCATCAGTTCTGTCAATAATGCCAGTGATGGGTCACATAAGGATGGAGTCCAGGTGGATGCTGAGACATATGATATACTCAATTATAAATCCTTCCCTGACCAGATAGAGACGTTGGTCAAAGTGGGTGAAGTACATCCTCTTGCTCAGAGATTCATCATTAAGGAAGAAGACATAGATTGGCCAGAAGATTTCCATCAGGTAAGGAGCCAATGAAGATCAATGTTATCACTTTGTCTCTTTCGTTTCCTGGACACTGGTTGTTTCTTCACTGGTACAATGATGTTTCCAGATAGTGGAAATGTGTGCGATAGGCTATTTATATCCACTAGAGTAGACAACAATTATCCCCCAAAGGCATTTATTTACAGATGATTACTCAATATCTGGATTTGTATAGACAAATAATTTGATCTGAGTTTGTTTTTGAATTGGGTACAGTTGTACAAAGCTGTGTTTTATTTTAAAGAGACAATGGCTTTAGAGATTTTTAATATAAATGTTGAAGCTATAGCCTCTGCTGATATCAAACATGTATTTCTATACAATTCCATCTGTGTATATATAGATCAATTCCACGCCCCTTTACAATAGTGCCAAGAACAGATTTCAAATATCAGCCTGAGAATAAGATTAGCCTGTAAAATCACCTGATTCATTGATTCAATCAAGCACTAATTGTGCAATTCGTTTATTTTGGTACGTATTCTCTAAAATATCATTCCCTGAATCATTCTAGGTGGAATGTTTGAATTTATGGAAACACAAAAACCCAAAACTTTCAGGGGTTAGCAATTAATAAAATATATTTCCTCTTGTACGGTCAAAAACATGTCAGCATTGCCAATTCTAAAATGGAATGATGTTTAGAGTTAAAATGGTACTTGGGAAAAACTAACCAACTAGATATTACAATAAAAAAATAGCAAGGACCTTGATTGTATCCACTGGTTAATTTGTGTGGATTCATTGGGGATAAGATGATCTGAATTGGAAGATGAAGATACAAGTTTTCCATTGAGAATTACGTCATTCTTGTCCTGCAGAATTGCAAATACTTTATTCTACCTGTCTTCCATAGGAGAACCTTGAAATCTTAATTTCCTCAATTCATCCATCTTTCACCAGTTGTTTTTTCAACAACATTTTCTCCCTTTCTCTGCTGGAAATATAGACTCCAACTTCTAGGTGCAATCTGAAGTGTGGCCCTGGATTCCAAAAGACAGCTCTTGAAAGCCAGCCCAGGTGTTGCTATGCTTGTACCCCATGTCCTGAAGGGACAATTTCCAACCAGACAGGTGGGTTCCTAAAGATAAACTGCCCTTCTTCCAAAGTAATGGACATTCTCATTTGTTAATCTTAAACTGGTGTGCTTTGTATTTGGCAAAATCACAATAATTTCTGAGTTGAAATAACATTGCATTTATTCAATCCTCTTCATTCAATGTGCTTTGTGATCATTCTTATAATTAGAAGCTTACCATGTCCAAGATACCCAAAATCTGTCGAAGCAGAATCCATCAGGATTTTACTACCATGGGAATCCCTAATACTTCCTTGACCTTGCAGCCTAATTGGAATCTTCCCCATTCCTGTAGGAAAGCTTAGTCTAAAACTTAGTTTTAAACTTCTTCCCTCTTAACAGAAAAATTAAAAAAAATATTTTAATTCTAAAAACTATCCAAACACAGATGCTTTTGGTTTAAGGGCAGAAGTCTGGTCTCTGGATTTAGTCTTATGAAAATATCCCTTGGCATAAGTTTGATCAGAGTCCTCAAGGGAGATTATTTGAAAGATTTGTTTTCTGGAGGATTCCCAATTCAAGAAAACTTGGCTCACAAAAAAATGAATAAAATTTGATCATCCTCAAAGTTATCTCGGTGTCAAAGCTGATGAGACCTCATTGTGATTTGCTTTGTATTTGATATTGATCAATAAAACAGTATATTTGAAAGCTTACACTTTGGGGGATTTTTTTGGGGGGGCGAATTTTCTTGGTCTTCTATTTGTTTACATAACACTTACGCTTTAAGTCAGTCCTTTGGAGTTTGATTTTTATTCTCATTTTACTTACTTCGTTATGGTCAAGCTCCCAAAATGGACTATTTTTCACCTTATTTCAATTAGCATTTCTTTTTTTCCAATCACAATTATTTTTCAGAATACAATGTGTAGTATTTATTATGAAGACTTTATTTTTAATAATAATAGCTTTTCACTTGTCAAAATACATACAAAGATATTTTTAAACATTCATTCTTGTGAAAAAATATCTTGTGTTCTCAATTTTTCTCCCTCTTTCATCTCTCTTTTTCCCTAGACAGCAAGTAATTCGATGCAGTTTAAACATGTGCATTTTTTCTCAAAACATGTCCCTATTTATTATGCTTCACAAGAAAATCAGACCAACAGGGAAAAAATAAGAAAAAAAAAAACCAAGGAAAGAAATAATGACAAAAAATGGTGGAAATACTATGTTGTGATCCACATTCAGTCCCCATAATCCTCTCTCTGAATGTAAATGGCTAGACTCTCCATCACAAATCTCATTGTTGAAAAGAGCCAAGTCTATCACAGTTGATCATCACATGGTATCTGTTTCAGGGTGCAGTGTTCTCTTGAGTCTACCTACTTCCCTTTGCATCCGGTAATAGAAATCTCTCCAGGCCTTTCTGAAATCAGCCTGCTGATCATTTCTTATAAAACAATAATATTCCATTACATTCATATATCATAATTTGTTTAGCCACTCTCCAACTTTTGGGCATCCTCTCTCATTCCAGTTCCTTGCCACTACAAAAAGAAGTGTGAAAATATTTTTATACATGTGGGTGATTTTCTCTTTTTTATGACCTCTCTGGGATACAGACACAGTAGATTCCCTGCTGGATGCAGAGTTTTGATAGATTTTTCCTCATAATTCCAAATTGCTCTCCAGAATGGTAGGATCAATTTACAATTCCACCAAAAACATATTAGCATCCCAGTTTTCCCTCTTCCCCTCCACTATTTTCTATTATCTTTTGTAGTCATCTTAGCCAATCTGTGAGGTGTGAAGTGGTACTGCAGTTGTCTTAATTTGGATTTCTCTAATCAATAGTGATTTCGAGCATTTTTTTGTATGACTAAAAATGGTTTTAATTTTTTCTTCTGAAAATTGTTCATATTCTTGGACCATGTTCCAAATGGAAAATGGCTTGTAGCTATAACCTTACATTCAGAGAAATTCAACAAAAAATCTTTTTCACCTAATTTTTAAAAAGCAACTCTTGGCCTTCCTCTATGGTTTCAATGTTTCATTTCTGTTCTTAAAGTATTGGATTGTGTATAAAAGGACCCTTTTCGACTCATTGTAAGGGGTTTCAAATTAATGGATTGCAGGGAGTTTGAATTTTTGTTTAGCAAATCTATGATATGAAATAAATAATTTCAACACATTATTTTATCCATATGTGGAGAAATGAGGAAACTGAAATGTATCTTCATTTTATTCAGCCTTTAGAATATTTTTCCTTCTTACTTAGGAGTCCAAAAATGAGATGGAGCTCAATATGAAATGAATAACACTGTGCTTTATAGGGGACAAAAAGTGATCAATCTGGGATATAGCATGATTTATTGTTGTTCATAGATGCAGAGGAGTGCCTGCAGTGCCCTGAAGATCAATATCCTAATAGGGAAAGAGATTGTTGCCTCCCCAGGACTGTGACCTTCCTGGCCTATGAAGAACCTCTGGGAATGACTCTAGCCTGTACAGCCATCTGCTTCTCCCTCCTTACTATGCTTGTCCTGGGGGTCTTTGTGAAGCACAGAGATACCCCATAGTCAAAGCCAATAACCGCAGTCTCAGCTACATGCTGCTGGTCTCCCTTGGCCTCTGCTTCCTCTGCCCCTTGCTCTTCATCGGCCATCCTACCACAGCCACCTGCCTGCTGCGACAAACGACATTTGCAGTTGTCTTTACAGTAGCCATTTCCTCCATTTTGGCTAAAACTATCACTGTGGTTCTGGCCTTCAGGGCCACCAAACCAGGGAGCAGGCTTCGGAGCTGGCTGGGATCCACAGCATCTAACTCTCTCATTTTCACCTGCACCCTCATCCAAATGTGTCTCTGTGGCATCTGGCTTGGGACATACCCTCCCTTCCTGGAGCTGGACATCCACTCTGAGCCTGGCTCCATTATCATCCAGTGCAATGAGGGCACTCTCCTCATCTTCTACTGTGTCCTGGGCTACATGGCCTTGCTGGCCTTGGCGAGCTTCACCATGGCTTTCTTGGCCAGGAACCTGCCAGATACTTTCAATGAAGCCAAGTTCCTGACCTTCAGCATGCTTGTGTTCTGTAGCGTCTGGATCTCCTTCCTGCCCTCGTACCAGAGCTCCAAGGGCAAGGCCATTGTGGCCTTGGAAGTCTTTGCCATTTTGACTTCCAGTGCTGGGATTCTCGCTTGCATCTTTGCTCCCAAGTGCTATGTGATCCTTCTAAGAATAGAACAAAATACGCAAGGGATACTTAAAAAGAAAGCAACTTCCTCAGAAGCCAGAGCTTCTCAAGCTCGCCAGTCACAGTCAAGGAGCTCCTTTAATCCGGTCATGAGAAAATGTTGAAGTCATCTCATTCATTTGCCTCTGTTTTCTCTGATATTCACCTTTGGTTTTAATTTCAATATAATAACCTTCTGCAAGCATTCTATTTCCTGATGTAAGAATAAAGGTAGAATGGGATCACTTGTTATTTTGAATTAGTTTACAGATAGCAGATTATATGTGAATGACATTTTTCAATATTGATGGAAAATAATTGTGGAATTTAAGTAAATGACTGTTTGGTTTGCAAGCCTCAATTTTAATAAGTCCATCCAGCTTTCTGAATCATTGATGTGTTGCTTGGAAAATTAGAACTTTAATTTCCCTCCAGTTTGCTTGAATTATATCGTTAACAAATAATTTTTGAGTGAATTGAACTTATCTATGATAGAAGATTTATGGGAGAATTTTAATTAATTTGCTGAGTTGAATGGTTTCTAACCAGTGAATATGGACTCGAAATTATTTAGCCAATCACTTTTCCATTAATTAATGAATTGTAGAATGATCATTGGATCTAGAAATCTGTTCCAAAGCCTTATTATTTCCGTCAAATACATCTTGTAACAATAGCTTGGGCATATAAGTAGATTGCCAAGGAATAATAAAAATGAGACAATATAAATGCAGGAGTAATAATAGTCTTTTCTTACTTCAAGAAATGGCCTTCAACTAGAATATTTTATTTGTCATATTATTTATTCGTTGTATCACCTATTATTACAAACTAACACTTCTTTTGTTTTTCTGAGATCTTTGAATATATATCCGGGTTTAGATACTTCTAAGGAAAATTGATGGCTGAAATTCTGTGACTTGCTCTTAAAAAAAAAAAACACCACTATGACTACCAACAACAAGGTATAGGATGTAGTATTTTATGTAAATGCATTAATATTTGTTCAATAAAAAAAATTTACAAAAATTCCCCTGCCAGGATCTCTTCTTTCTTTTCTTTCTTTTTTAAAATGAATATTCCATTCAAAAGCAACAGGAGATTCCCCAGGTTGATAATAGAGAAATTTACAAATCAGCGCTCTTCTAGAAATAATATAAAACAAAAGTAAAACTCTGAAGAGAAGAAGGACAAAAATTCAAGAACTGATTCCTAGGTAATTCTAGAAACTGTGTCTAAATTTAGTGTCCCCAACCTGGCATTCCAGACATTCTCAGAACTCTTGGATCTCCTCTCCTCTCATTCCCAAATATGCCACAAACCTACAATTCTTTTGCCTTCTACACATTTAGAAACTTTTGAACTCAGTTCTTTATGCTTTCTTGACAGGAAATGAGTGTCATCTTACTACCAGACCAAGTGGAAAATATGTCCTGCCATGAATCTCCAGTTCCAAATTCTCTTTTTTAGGCCAGAAAATTCTCCATTCCCATTAGCCTGGGAAAACCTTAATTGTCTTACTTTCAGAAGTAGACCCATACAATTTCCCATCCCTGTGTCAATGTGTTAAGTTTAACAAATCAAGGTCTTTCTGAGGATCAAGAAGAGGACAAAATGTGTCTATCACTTTTTACAGATGATGTGATTTTTTTTTCCTAGGAAACTCTAAAAAGTCAACTGAAAAACAAATTGAAATAATGAGTCATTTCAGCAAAATGGCAGGATGGGAGATAAATCCATAAAAATCACTAACAATTCTGTTTGTCAATCATCAAATGATGTAGGAAGCTAGAGAAAAACACATTTTTTGTTAATAACATTATAGACAGTACAAAACATTTGAGAGTCTGAGAAAACTCCACACAAATACAGAAAGAATTAAGTAACTGGATAAATTTTAATTATTCATGATTAGACCAACCAAGATAATTCAGTAAAGAGAACACTTTAATTAATTCATTTATGATGTGATATTACCAGAATATGAAGTAAACTTGGGCAGTTTGATTGATATGTGAGTAAATAAGTAAAGGTCACACTAGGAAAATCAGTTTAGAGATTACCAAATATTCAAATATCTAATACTATTTAAACCTAATTCATCTGAAGAAATATCTGATCTGGAATGTGAAGGGAAATGTGAAAGAAAATGTCAAGAGAAAAGGGAAGGAAAGAAATTCACAAACCTCAAACCATATTATCAACTACACAAATTGAAATGATTTGATATTTGTTAACAATAAAAAGGTAAATCAATGACATAGGGAAAGGGAGACCCAAATTCAATTGAACTTGGTAAAACTCAGCTTTTAAGGGTTGACTGTAAAGAAGTCTGAGCCCTCCAGAACTGACACTTTGGAATTTTGGGTCAGGAAAAGACTTTTGACAGTCTCTGGGACAGTAAATGACAAATATATCAGTTGTTCCAGAAATCAATTGAGATTATTCAGTACAAGGTCAAATATTGAAGCAGAATCTTGAAAAATCTGTGTACACGATGGAAAGATTGAACTCACTGGAACAGATGCTGCTATAGAGCAATATTGTAGGCGAAAAGAAAAGTACATGGGAGAGAAGAAGATGGACGGATAGTATCATGGAGACAAAGAAGAATTTGGGCAATCCTTGAGAGATAATGGAGGAGAGAAGGAGTTGGTGTCCTGTTGTCTGAGTCACAGAATGAGACACAACTGTATAACAATAACAATATCCACCACAGTAGTAACAGTATCATGGACAAAGTAATTGAACTAACTTTTAACAATTTTCTTAAGACAAGATCACCTCAACTAGTTACATTTACGAGTGAATCCTGCTTTGTGAGTTTTTGTTGTTGTTGTCCTGTTGTTGTTGGTGGGTGTTTTTTCTGTTTGGGCAGGAGGCAGAATTGTTTGTTTTTAGTATTTGTGAGGCCAGTTGAGATTAAAAGACTGGTCTAGAGTCATACAACTAAAAATGCCTGAGGCCACGTTTGAAGTCAGGCATATGAATCTTGCTGTTTCCAGGATTATGGTGGCCCCGTGCTGCATTTTTATTATTGTATTGTATTTTTATTGTATTTTATTAGTGGAAGAAATGACACTTTAAACATGAGGAGGTAGGGAGTCTTAGGGTGCCTGCCTCATCAGCTCCTTTTCCTGTTCATTTCAGGCACAATGGAGTTGAAATTGCTACTGAGTCATGTGTCTATTTCTCCTGATTTTGTCCATGGAGTAGTGTAGGGAGCAAGATTGAGAGAGACAGTTAAGTTGTCATGTTGGAAATTTTCCTATTATTTACAACCTAGGTACCAGAGCCAGACAGGTAGGAAGTGCTAAGTGACTGAAGCAGGTTTGAACTCAGGTCCTTGTGACTCCAGGAGCAGTGCTCTATCCATTGTACCATTCAGCTGTCTCCTTAAGTCAATTCTCTTATAATTCTTTAGAACAATTTACCACAATATTATATGATGAATTTGAAAAAAATGGATTAAAAAGCTAAACAAAGGTGTTTTGTGACACAAATATCATTTTGATCCCACAACTAGAGAGAGTAAAGAAAGATTTAAAAACCAAAGATTAATAAAAAGATCATCATACCAAAGTTCATTAATTTTTTCAGTGCTATATGAATGAAATTTCCAAAGTATTATTTTATGGAGATTAAAACAAAATCACATAGAAATCATCTGGAACAACAAAAGCCAAGAGTATTCAGACAATCCAAAGGTCAAAAAAAACTATGAAAGCTAGTTTTGCAACAGCAGATTATAAACTAGATGAGAAAGTAGTAGTGGCTAAGAAATAAAGTACTAGCTCAGAGGACTAGATTAAAGACACAATACACATATTGTATGTATTACACAATACAATCTAAGGACGTTGGTAATCCAGAATTTGATAAATCTAAAGACTCTAGCTTTCAGAATCCAATGCACCATTTGAGAAAATTTGGAGGCCAAACTGGAAGGCAGTTTAGCAAACTAGCTATATATATATATATATATATACAGACTAAGATATATATACATATATATATATACAGACTAAGATATATATACATATATTTGTGCTTATGTATATATTTGCACCAAATGTCTTTGAAGAACATCTCATTTCATAAAAAAATAGGGAACTGAACCAAATGTAGGAATATAAAAAGTATTCCTTAGTTAATAAATTGACAGAAGATATAAATAGGCAATTTTCAGGAAAAATAAAGTTATTGCTGGTTACCTGAAAAATTATGTAAATTATTATTAATTAGTGAAATAAATATTAAAATATTTCTGAGACATCATATTTCACTTTCCCACCCAACATATACAATGCTATTTTGGTGTGTGTGTGTGTGTGTGTATCTGTGTGTGTGTGTGTGTGTGTGTGTAGGAGTGTATGTAAAAACGAATAAAAGATAACTTTTCCGAGGTCCATATAATATTTTTCTTTACTATCTTCAACAGTTAGATCAATTTTCAAATCCCTGCCTATTCTACCTATTCTTGGGACTTTTCTAGATCAGGAATTGGCTTAAGTATTTGACTTAATTTCTCATTATAGATATATACTTAGAAATACATATAATGTTTAATAAATAATTTGAATTCACACTAATTTTCATTAGGTTAGCTTAAAATTTGCTGGACTAAGTGTTTTTGAGAAAATAAAATGGTTTTAAAAATTGAATGAGAAGGATAGTGGAAAAATGCCAAAAAAAATGTGGCCTAAAGAACAAAGTATTGGGAGAAGATTCTTCAGCTTAGAATAACAAGTATGAAAAAAATTCTTTGAAAATTAGAAGACAATAAAGAATAATTTATCTATGACACTAATGAATTTGAAAATAAAACTAATAAATATAAAATTAGAAAAAATATATATTTTAAAACAACTAACCATTAAGACATTGATGAAAGAAGGCTTAAGCATCATAGTACACCAGAAAACTGACTAAAATGGTTTCTGGACATTATATTTCAAGGAATTCCAATCAGCCAAAATGGCAGAACAAAGAGAACAAGTACAACAAAGTTCTTCTATTATGTCCCTTCAAATATCATTAGAATAATCCCTCAAATTAAATTGTCCATTGGGCTGGTCAATGAAATCTTAGAGTAAGGGATTTTTTCCCAGGCTAGACCAGTTAGACCCTGGGCTGGGGACTGACCCAGAAAGAAGCCTCACCAAGTGTGGGTCCAGGATACACCTGTGACTGAGCCTATATCTCCAGGTATAGGATCTCAGAACTCAGGTCTGTAAGAATATCTTGCCTTTTCTCTTTGTGAAATTGCAATCAAATTTCTGCCCAGGTTTATTTTTCTTTGAAGTTTTCTTGAAGATGTTTTCAAATCATACTCTGTGTCTGAAATTGTGTCCTGAATAATCCTTTCAAAATAATTGCTCTTTCTGAAAATATTCTTTTTTTTATCATTCCTTCTTACCATCTAACAATTCACTTTTGATTTTAAGATCTGTTCTTAAGGAGGGAATTTCTAGGTTGAAATAGCATGTAAAAGATAAAAGAGTATTTTGGGCATTTCAGATCCCATCAAAGCTACGAAGGCTCCAGAGATAGAAAACAAGCAAGGAAATTCCCAAACTTTTTTTTTCTTAAGTTTGGAGTTTTTAAAGATGAAGGACACAGGTGCAGAATTTCTGGGCTAGCTGGTCCTTGGAGAAACTCACTCTCAGACTCTGGTCAAAATATTTGCTTGACTTTCACCCAAGAGATGAGAAGAACCACTTTTCCTTATTCATCTGCAGGGAACTAGATGAATAATATCCAGGAGGCAAAAATGTCAAATAAATATGTCCTGCTCACTCAAACGTTTGCCTTATCCCAAATAGACCTCCCCACTTCATGTCTCACATTCTGCTTTCCCAAGGAGAAGAGAATGTACAAAGCTTGAGCATCTATTAAAAAAGACAAATGTTTAGCAATAGAGCATGTGCCTATAGATGCAAGAACTATGGCCTCCAATCACCTTATGCTCCCCTAATCCTTAGCTCTTTAGAGATCTGAAATATTGACCATGGGTTTGGGGAAACTGAGACTCTCATCCTCTTTATTATTTGTATTTCTGATTTTGCAGATTTTCTTATCTGAGTTCCAGATGGTCAAGAATCCTTGTCACATAGAGAGACGTTTCAATCCCACGTATAGAAAAGAAGGGGACCTAATCATTGCTGGATTCCTCTCCCTTTTTGTGAAGGTAGAGATTCAAGTGAACAAATTTTTCTTCAAAATATTTCCCTTCAACAGTTATGCACGACAAATGTAAGTAGTTACTTTCCCACCCTCCCAAATATATGCAATATTAATCCATATTTTTTATTGACTGCTTTGTTGGTAGAGTTGTGCTTTTTTTATTCTCAGAACTTTGGTTAAAGCAAAGATGTGGGTTCAAAAATGACTAGAAATCTAATATTCAAGAAGTTGCTAAATGAAAAGTGTTGTTAATGTGCAGTGTAGCAATCAGAGAGAGACTATTCATCCTTATTCTATATGGCATTATAAACCAGCACAGATTCATCTCCACTTAGGACAAAAACTCACCCAGTACAAGGAGGGGTGAAACACATTAGGGAGGTCCTACACTCACAATTGGAGTTTAGGTGTCAAAACTGTATTCTCTAAGAATGGACATGGTTAAGACCTGGTTACTTGTTCCAAATAGGGGAGGAAATGTTCACAGTTGTGCTCATATGTGATGAAAATCTCAAGGTCATTTATGGATGCTTGACTTGGGTGAGATTTGGGTAAAGATATTTCTGAATCATAATAACATGAAACGGGGAAGGGGAAATCTAACATTCATTATCTTAGGCATCAGAAAACAGAACAAATTCAGAATACTGCATTGGGTTCAGTTTTATCTAATCCAAAGCTTCAAGCCTTATCTTCCCACAGAGAGCTGCTAAAGAAAAGGAACAACATGGCTTATCTTTATTTAAAAAGTTTGATGGGTGTTAGAACCATTTGATTTAATGATTCCTATTGATGTTTTACCAATATCAGAATAATATGACAGCACATCAAAAATATCAAACAATATGAACTTTACAATGTCAACAAGTGCCATGTATCTCAAACTACTGACAAGATCCAATACTTGTACTGAGGATTTTCCTCATTTTATGTCTAGTAAATATAAAGTATAGGGCAATTTTTGACATTTGTTTTCCTTGCCATTTTTGTGACATTTTAAATAAAGCCAAAGGGACCGCCCAACCACTTTCTATGTTCTACACCCCAGCTCTCATTTTCATGCTTTTGTTAATGCTGTCCCCCATTGTAGGAATGGAATCTCTCTGAGGTTCCATGTCTCAGAATTCCTCTTCTCATTTAAAATTCAACTCACTTGCCATGAAGATGTTCTTGCTCTCCCAGAGCTATTGATGACTTTCTCCAAATCATATTTTATCATCTTTGTTGCAAATATCTGTTTCAGATAGTGATACATTTTCTTTTCTGGCCAAAAGAAAAGAGCTGTTTTTTTCTTCTCTCTTTTGTCTTTCTATCCCTATGACTTGCAAATGCCTGAACTCTAATAGGAGATCTCATCAATTCTAGTAAGCTCATTGGCATGAATTCTTAAACATTTCACCATCTGCTCCTTGGGAACTCTAGTTTCTGTCTTTCCATTTACTACAGTGAGTTGCAGATCATTTCTTTTGCTATTATTCTTTATGATAATGGCCATCTCTCCTGACAGTGGTGATCAATCTCTTCTCCTTGGTATTCTATTCTCTCTAGATTTTAGAGACTGTTTTTTTTTTCCTTTTTTGTTTCTTGTTTTTTTGTTCTCCTTTTTTTTTGTTTTTCTTGTTTCTTGTTTTTTTGTTCCTCCTTCTTTTGATGGAGCCTTTTGAGATCACACTGTGCAGCTGTAGTTATACCTCATCAATGTGTCTAATCCATCCCACTACTTCCTTTGGTTATCTTATCAGTTCCCATGATTTACTTAGTAGCTCTATGTGGATGTTTTTCAGATTTTTCTATCCTGATCTAAACTCTCTGATGTCCTTACAACTCATATCATCAATAGCCTCTCAGATATCTTGAACTAAATGCCCAGGAGACATCTTAAGTTCAGTATATCCAAAATATAAAGCGTTATTTTTTGTCCCTAACCTCTCCATACACTTATTTTCCCTATTACTGTAGAAGGCAATACCATCCTTTGATGCCCTTTAGCCCTCAGCCTAGAACTGACCCTAAATTCTCCCTTATCCCTCACCACATCTATTCATGGTTTTCCCAAGGTCTCTCTCTTTCAGCTTGGCAGTGTCTCTTACATATATAGCTCCCTGGCTGGCCCTCTCTTTTTCTGCCTCCCACAGTCACTGGGCCTCTCGGTTTCTGTTTTTCTTTCTTTGTGATTCTATCAATTTTCTATCTTTCTGTCTCTGATTATAAGCTGTCTTTCCCGTTAAAATATCATCATTTTGGAGATAAGACTTTTTTGTCCTGCTTTTTGTATCCTAACTACTTAGCACAGTACCTAGCCCAAAGCAGTGCTTAATAAGGGTTGATTGATTGATTATATGGTTCTCAATAATCCATCTTCTCAGAGAGGAAGACTATTTCCTTGCTTGAATAAGGAGAAGGAAAGACTTCAAGGCCAATGAATATGCTGTGAAAATCTCCGTTTTGAATATCTTCCTGCTTTGACTAAAGTAGCTATTTCAGCTAGAGTAAAGTTTGTACTGAATCTTGAATCTTTCAGCATTACCCATTATTGGTCATGAAATCTTTTGAAATATATGTGTTTCACTTACAATCCAGTATATAATTTTAAAAATCATTATAAGGCATCTAGCAGATATATTACCAATAAAATCATGTATTCTTAGCTAATATGTTTTGCATGGTAATCTCCTGATGGCAATTTGAGAAACGGAAGTCCTTTCTATTTTTGTTGAATATAATCAGTCTATCAGTCAGAATTCTTTTTCAAAATGAGACATATTCTAATGTCTAAAGTATATCATCATGTGTGTGTGAGTTTGTGTGTGTGTGTGTGTGTGTGTGTGTGTGAATGTGTTTGTGTCTTTCCTCTTTTATAATTTCTTTCATATAGACCCAGTAATGGTACTGCTAGGTCAAAGGACATGCACAGTTATATAGCCCATTGGGCATAGTACAGATTACTCTCCAGCATAGTTGGATAAGTTTACAACTCCACAACTAAAGCATAAATAACCCGGTTTTCCCACATTCCCTCTAACACTTATTATCTTTTCCTGTCATCTTAGCCAATCTGAGAGGTGTGAGATGGTATTGAAGAACTATTTGAATTTTCATTTCTCTAATCAATATTGATTTAGAGCCTTTTTTCATATAATTATAAATGGTTTAATTTTGACATCTGAAAATTGTTTGCAAGGTTAGCATTGTATGCTCTATTCAGGAAAGAGTCTGATTTCCCAGAGTTTGTCTTTTGAGCTGGGACTGGAAGTTGCTCTACTGATTTGATCCTCTACTGTGTCATAACTGAGGGTATTAATAGCTGATTTGCTGTGATTAAGCTCCTCTCACTGGTTTTCCCACAGTCTATCTAACTTGGACTGAATGACTCTTTCACCCTAGTTAGACTGATCTTTCTTGAAGTTTTCTTAGTCCATCTTGAATTGGAGAGTCGTTTCATTCCATTGGATTCTGTTCAGACACTTTTTTTTTTTGATTTTTGAGGAAACTGAGAAAGCTTGAGCAGCTTCTTTATTTTGAGGAAACTGATAGAGCTTGAGCAGCTTCTTTACACCTCCATCTTGCCTCCACCATCTGGTACAAAAATAAAGACAATATTTTCTGAAACACTTGGCCGGAAGGGTTTCATCTCAAAAAGCCAAGAGTTTGGGAATCTGGATGGGGATATGTGTTATGAGCCAGAACTTGAAAGCAGGTGCTAAGTCAGTGGAATTGATAGAGACTATAATGATCTAATTTAGAATGGTGCTTAGCAGTTCTCTCCTTCAGTACATATACTTAGTATTTACTATAGTTCTCCAAGATTCACACCTTCAATAAGAGAGCACATATAAGCTAGGAACCTCAGCCAGGATTGAGTCAGGGAGATTCAGAAGCCAGAGAAGCCAGAGAAGCCAGAGAAGGCAGGCGGGAGCGCAAGCTCTCAGAACCAAGGCCAGACTGAAAGATCCTCCAGAAAGCTACCCACACCTAATAAGGAGATAATAATGTATCTGGACTATAAGAAAACCAATCAGGGCACAGGAAAGGAGATAAGACTTGGAAAGAGACAATAAATCATGTGGACTTTAATCCCTGGCTGTACTCCTGTGGTGATTACTGAACTGAAATGAAGGCTCCCTCCAGAGACCCCAAGAAAACTTCAACAGAGAATATTACATTTTAGAGAGAATATTACATTTTGGCGCCAGAACGTGGGGCCAAAATCTTTCATCTGTGCCCCAGAAATTTGAACAAGTACACAAATAGACAAGGAAACTTTGTTAAGGGCTAAAGTAGTATTTCAACTAATGGGACAGATGTTTAGGAAACAACATTGTTTTCCTCTTCAAGGGAAATGTGTCTAAAGCTTGGGCAGACTGATAAAAAGTCAAGGTTTTATTGTAACTTGGGAGCAGATCATTGAACTTTTAGAAACTTTACAGGAGATGTGTACACATCTCCTTGGTTCTCTAAGGAAAAAAGAATTGAATCTAGATGCGTGGAAATTAGTAGGAGAGCAATTATGTCAATTCTACAATGAAAATTTACCTGATTCTGTTTCCAAAGAAATACTTTATACATATAATTTAATACAACTGGTTTTAGGAAATTATATGAGTTATAGAATAAGGAAAAAGAAGAAAGAGCAGGAGGGAGAGGATCCAAATAAACTATCTGAAAAGGATGAAGAATCAGATAAGAAATTAGTTAAGTACAATTCTGAGTGTAGTACTTCACAGCAGAAGCCATTAGGGCATCCCCCATCCCCTGACCTACTTCCTTCAATTAACAGGGGGAGAGGCAGTAACACAATCAGCACCACCTATGAAGCAGTCTATGACGAGATTACAAAAAGCCCTGGTTAAGGCAAAAAATGAAGGACAGGATGTATCTGATTTAATAAATGCATACCCTGTGATTGAAGAGCTTGACTCTTCAGGTCAACAAAGGAGAAGATGCATTCCTTTTGATCTGAAAAAATTAAGAATTTGAAAAAGGGTTGCACTCTTTATGGGGCTACATCATCTTATGTTAAGATGTTACTAGAGAGTTTGGCATGTGAAATTTTAACACCCAGTAATTGGAAATCCACAGAAAGGACATGTATTAGAACCTGGACAAAACCTGTTGTGGCTTTCAGGTATCACGAAATATATAGGATTCAAGCCCAACTCAATAAGCAAACTGGAGTTCTTATACAAATCACCTTTGACCAACTAGCAGGTGAAGGTCAGTATGCAGAGAATTCAGCACAGATTAATTACCGCCTTGGAGCATATGAACAAATTGTCACTGATACTATAAAAGCTTGGGTGCCATCCCAGGGAAAGATCAAGAGGAAACTGTCACAGAAATAGATCAAGGTCCCAATGAACTCTTTGCAGATTTTTGTGGGATATTTGCAAACAGCTATCACAAGAACCATTGGAGAAAATGCAACTATAAGAATTATGATCAGACAACTGGCTAAGGAAAATGCTAATGAGGTTTGTAGAAGAATTATATGGGGACTACACAAAGATGCTCTTTAGAGGAGATCATAAGATGCTGTTCCACAGTGGGCACAAGTGCTTATTATACACAGAGTATGATGAACATGGGAAGACAGAGTCCCTCCTGGCAAGGGACTTCTAGAGAAAGTCATTGATGTTTTCAATGTGGAAAAATAGGATATCTGAGAGCCCAAAGAAGGCAAAGTAATAGAGAGGACAGGGTGAGAGAAGACCTAAAACCCTATGTCCAAAATGTCACAAGGACTTCCACTGGACCTCAGAATGTAGATTGACTCAGGGAAATGAGAGGCAAAGTCCAGCTCTAAGATATCACACAAAATTCAGGTGGGGCATGATAGCAGCTCATTAATAGTTGTTTGTTATACAAATATGAAGGCCAAATTCCTACAGTGAAGGAACTCATTGTCTTCTTTCTGTTTCATTTAGATTAGCTGTGGTACATTTGATCTTCTATTGAATGATAAAGTCCAGTATCCTTATGTATATCAAATGGGGAAAGAGCAATCTGCTCTTCACCTGGCATTCATCCAATTGATGCTGCATTTTGATTGGACATGGATAGGACTGCTTGTTTCTGATAACCCAAAAGGGGAAATGTTTTTCAAGGATCTGAAAGAAGAAATGGTCAGGAATAATTTGTGTGTGACTTTTAAGGAAACAGTGCCCAAAAACTGGAATTGGAAACTAAATAATCTCATACTAAAGAATGATTGGGTGAAACAGCAAATCATAGACATAATTAATAACTTCACCCAAGAAAACGATAATAATGAGACATCATACCAAAATGTATGGGATGCAGCCAAAGCGGTAATAAGGGGAAATTTCATATCTCTAGAGGCCTATTTGTATAAAATAGAGAAAGAGAAGGTCAATGAATTGGGTTTGCAATTAAAAATGCTAGAAAAGGAACAAATTAAAAACCCCCAGTCAAACACTAAACTTGAAATTCTAAAAATAAAAGGTGAGATCAATAAAATTGAAAGTAAAAAAAAACTATTGAATTGATTAATAAAACAAAGTCCAATTCTTTATGTACAGCAAAATAACTGCTTGGATATGTATACATTGTATTTAATTTATACTTTAACATATTTAACATGCACTCGTCAAGCTGCCATCTGGGGGAAGGGGTGGGGAGAAAGAGGGGAAAAATTGGAACAAAAGGTTTAGCAATTGTCAGTGCTGTAAAATTACCCATGCATATAACTTGTAAATAAAAAGCTATAATAAAAAAAGAAAACATCATTACAACTACCAACAACAGGGTATAGGATGTGGTATTTTTTGAGAACACACTAATATTTCTTCAATAAAGAAAAGATTTACAAAAATTCCTCTGCCCAGATTTCTGTTCTTTCTTTTCTTTCTTTTTTCAAATGAATATTCCATTCAAAATCTAGGAGATTCCACAGGTTGATAATAGAGAAGTTTACAAGTCAGTGCTCTTCTAGAAATATTATAAAAGAAAAGTAAAAATCTGAAGAGAGGAAGGACAAAAATTCAAGAATTGATTCATAAGTAATTCTATAAACTGTGTCTGAATTTAGTGTCCCCATCCTGGCACTCGAGACATTCTCAGAGTTCCTGGATCTCCTCTCCTCTCATTCCCAAATATGCCACAAACCTACAATTGCTTTGCCTTCTACACATTTAGAAACTTTGCAAATCAGTATTTTGTGCTTTTTCTTAACAGGAAATGAGTGTCATCTTACTCCCAGACCAAGTGGAGGATATGTCTTGTCATGAACTCCTACTTTCCCTAGTACCAAGTTCTGTTGTTTAGGCCAGAAAATTCTCCATTCCCATTAGCTTTGGAAAACCTTAATTGTCTTACTTTCAGAAGTAGGCCCATATGATTTCCCATCCCTGTGTCAATGAGTTAAGTTTAACAAATCAAGATCTTCCTGAGGATGAAGAAGAGCTCAAAAAGTGTCTATCACTTTTTGCAGATGATATGATTTTGTGCCTAGGAAACTCTAGAAAGTCAACTTAAAGGCAAATTGAAATAATGAGTCATTTCAGCAAAATGGCAGGATAGGAGATAAATTCATATAAATCTTTAATTTTTCTGTTTGTTAATCAACAAATGATGTAGCAAGACAAATTTCTATAATAACATACAAACATTTGAGAGGCTGAGAAAATGCTTTCCACAAATACAGAAAGATCTAAGTAACTGGATAAATGTTAATTGATCACGATTAGATCAACCAATATAATTCAGTGAAGAGAATACTTAATTTATTTATTCTGCTTAATTTATTTATTAATTTATTATTATTTATATTTATTTATTTATTATTAATTTATTTATGAAGTAAACTTTGGTAGTGTGATTGACATGGTAGTAAATAAATAAAGGCCACACTAGGAAAGTCGGTTTAGAGATTACCAAATATTAAAATATCTAATACTATTTAAACTCAATTCATCTGAAGAAATGTCTGATCTGGAATTTGAAGGGAAATATGAAAGAAAATATCAGGAGAAAAGGGACAAATTGAAATTCACAAATCTCAAACCATATTATCAACTGCAGCCATCGAAATCATTTGGCATTTTTTAACAATAAAAATGTAAATCAATGACATAGGGAAAGGGAGACCCAAATTCATTTGAACTTGGTTAATCTCATCTTTTGAGAGTTGAATATATAAAGAATTCTGAGCCCTCAGAATTGATACTTTGGAATTATGGCTCAGGAAACGACTTTTGCTAGTCCCTGGGACAGTACGTGACAAATATATCAGTTGTTCCAGAAATCAATTGAAATTATTCACTAGAAGGTCAAATATTAAAGCATAATCTTAAAAAATCAGTGGACACAAGATGGATGGAAAAGATGGAACTCACTGAAACAGATGCTGCTATAGAGCAATATTGCAGGCAAAAAAAAAGTACACAGGAGACAATAAGATGGATCGACAGTATAATGGAGACAAAAAAGAACTTGGACAATGCTTGAGAGATAATGGAGGAGGGAAGTAGTTAGTGTACTGTGGTCTGAGTCACAGAATGAGACACAACTGTATAACAAATAACAATATCCACCACAACAGCAATAGTCTCATGGACAAAGAAATTGAATAAATTTTAACAAGTTTCTTAAGACAAGAGCCCCTCAACTAGTTACATTTACAATTGGATTCTGCATTGTGGGGTTTTTTTTTTGTTGATGTTGTCCTTCTGTTGGTGGTGGGTCTTTTTCTGTTTGTGCGGGGGGGGGGGGTTTGTTTGTAGTTTTTGAGAAGCCAATTGAGGTTAAATGACTTTTCTAGGGTCATATGACTAGAAAATTTCTGAGGCCACATTTGAACTCAAGGATATGTATCTTGCTGCTTCCAGAATTACAGTGGCCCCTTGCTGTATTTTCAATATTGTATTGTATTTTTATTATTGTATTTTATTAGTGAATGAAATGACGCTTTAAACATGAGGAGGTATGGAGTCTTAGATGCCTACCTCATCAGCTCCTTTTCCTGTTCATTTCAGGTACAATGGAGTTGAAAGTGCTGCTGAGTCATGTGTCTATTTATCCTGATTTTGTCCATGGAGTAGTGTAAGGAGCAAGATTGGGAAAGGTGGTTAAGTTGTCATGTTGGAAAGTTTCCTTTTATTAGCAAGCCAGTTAGTGTTACGTGACTTGCCAGAGCCACACAGCTAGGAAGTGAGCAGGTTGGAACTCAGGTCCTTGTGACTCCAAGAGCAGTGCTCTTTCCACTGTACCATTTAGCTCTCCTATAAGTGAATTCTATTATAAATCTCTAGAACAATTTACCACAATATTATATAAAGCATTTGAAAAAATAGATTTAAAAGTACCTATACAAATGTGTTTTATGACCCAAATATCATTTTGATCCCACAACTAGAAAGAGTAAAGACACAGTTGAAAACCAAAGATTAATAAAAAGATGATTATACCGAAGTTAATTAACTTTTTCAGTGCCAAAGGAATGAAATTTCCAAAGTAACATTTTATAGGGATTAAAACAAAATCACATAGAAATCATCTGGAACAACAGAAGCCAAGAGTATCCAGACAGTCCAATGGAAAAAAAAAAAAACTATGAAAGCTAGTTTTGCAACAGCAGATTATAAACTAGATGACAAAGTAGTTGTGGCTAAGAAATAAAGTACTAGCTCAGAGGAAGAGATTAAAGACAAAATATATATATTGTGTGCATTACACAATACACAATAAGGACCTTGGTAATCCAGATTTTGATAGAACTAAAGACCCTAGCTTCCAGAATACAAGGCACCATCTGAGAAAATTTGTAGGCAAAACTGTAAAGCAGTTTAGCAGAAGTAGCTATAGACCATCATAATACACCAAATATTAAGGTAACATTAGAACATCCAGCCAAAGAACTCTGGGAGATGACTATGAGCCACTACATAGAATTCCCAATCCCTCTATTTTTGTCTGCCTGCATTTTTGATTTCCTTCACAGGTTAATTGTACACTATTTCAAAGTCCGATTCTTTTCCTACAGCAAAATAACCATATGGACGTGTGTGTGTGTGTGTGTGTGTGTGTGTGTGTGTGTCGCATTTAACTTATACTTTAACATATTTAACATGTATTGGTCAACCTGCCATCTGGGGAGGGGGTGGGGGAAAGGAAGGGGAAAAATTTGAACAAAAGGTTTTGCAATTGTCAATGCTGAAAAAAATACCCATGTATATAATAAAAAGCTATATATAAAAAAGGAAGTAAAAAAAAAAGTAACATTACAAAAGATAAATGATTTAGACATAAAGGATGTTAATATCCTTAAATTGAAGGAGCATGGAAGAATAGACCTGTCAGATCTATGGATAAGGGAAGAATTTGTGACCAAACAAGAGATAAAAAGAATCACAGGAAACCTAATGAAAAAAATGTACAGGAAATTAAAAATGATTTGCACAAAAATGTCACTAATTAGGAGAAAAGCAACAAAGAATTATATATATATATACACACATATACATATATATACATATATATGTATGTATTTGCATACATTTACACTAAATGTCTTTCAAGAACATTTCATTTCATAAATAAATAGGGAACAGAATCAAAAATAGGAATATAAAAAGTATTCCCCAGTTCATAAATTGACAGAAGATATGAGTTGGTGATTTTCAGGAAAAATAATGTTACTAGTTATGTGAAAAATTCTGTAAATTATTATCAATTAGTGCAATAAATATTAAAATAATTCTGAGACATCATATTCCACAACCCCACCCAATAGATACAACTATTTGGGATGTATGGGTGTGTGTGTGTGTTGGAGTATATTAAAAAGACAAATGGTGATTTTTCCCAGCTCCATATAATAGTTTTCTTTACTTTTTTCAAGGGCTAGATCAATTTTCAAATCCCTGCCTATGCTACCTATTCTTGAGACTTTTCCAGATAAGGAATTGGCTTAAGTATTTGACTTAATGTCTCATTATAGATATAAACTTAGAAATATATATATATACTGTTTAAAACATAATTTGAATTCACACTGGTTTTCATTAGGTTAGCTTAAAATATGCTGGATTAAGTGTTTTTAAGAACTTAAAAATGATTTTAAAAATTGAATGAGAATGATAGTGAAAAAAATCGCAGAAATAAATGTGACCTACAGAACAAAGTATTGGAAGGAATATCTTCAGCTTAGAATAAGAAGTATGAAAAAAATTCTTTGAAATTAAAAGAAAAAAGAAAAATAATTTCTCAATGAGACATATATTTAAAAATAATACAAATAAGTATAAAATTAGAAAAAAATATGCTTCAAAATAACTAACCCTTAAGACATTGATGAAAGAAGACTTAAGCATTATTAGTACACCAGAAAACTGTGACTAAATTGGTGTCTGGACATTATATTTCAAGGAATTCCAATTTGGCCGAAATGGCGGAATAAAGACAGCAGGACAGCAAAGTTCTTCTAATATGTCCCTTCAAATATCATTGGAATAACTCCTCAAATTAAATTGTGGATTGATGTGGTCAACAAAAGCTTAGATTTAGGGATTTTTTCCCCAGCCCTAGACCACTTAGAACCTGGGGTGGGGACTGACCCAGAAAGAAGCATCACCAACTGTGGGTCCAGGATACACCTGTGACTGAGCCTGTAGCAGGTATAAGATATCAGAGCTCAGGTCTGTAAGACTATCTTTCCTTTTCTCTTTGTGAAATTGCAATCAAATTTCTGCCCAGGTTTATTTTTCTTTGAACTTTTCTTGAAGATGTTTTCAAATCATACTCTGTCTCTGAAATTGTCCTGAATAATCCATTCAAAATAATTGCTCTTTCTGAAAATATTCTTTTCTATCATTACTTCTCACCATCTAATAATTCACTTTTGATTTTAAGATCTGTTCTCAAGGAGGGAATTTCTGGGTTCAGCTAGCATGTAAAAGATAAAAGAGTATTTTGGGCAATTTCAGATCCCATCAAAGGTACGAAGGCTCCAGAGACAGAAAACAAGCAAGGAAGTTCCAAAACTTTTTTTTTGTTAAGTTTGGAATTTTTTAAGATGAAGGACACAGGTGCAGAATTTCTGGGCTAGTTGGTCCTTGGAGAAACTCACTCTCAGACTCTGGTCAAAATATTTGTTTGACTTGCACCCAAGAGGTGAGAAGAACCACTTTTCCTTATTCATCTACAGGGAACTAGATGAATAATATCCAGGAGGCAAAAATGTCAAATAAATATGTCCTGCTCATTCAAACTTTTGCCTTTATCCCAAATAGAGGCTCACTTCATGTCTCACATTCTGCTTTCCCAAGGAAAAGAGAATGTACAAAGCTTGAGCATCTATTAAAAAAGACAAATGCTTAGCAACAGAGCATGTGCCTATAGATGCAAGAACTACGGCCTCCAATCACTTTATACTGCCCTAATCCTTAGCTCTTTAGAGATCTGGGATATTGACCATGGTCTTGGGGAAACTGAGGCTCTCATCCTCTATATTATTTGTATTTCTGATTTTGCAGATTTTCTTATCTGAGTACCAGATGGTCAAGAATCCTTGTCACATAGAAAGAAGGTTCAATCCCACATATAGAAAAGAAGGGGACCTAATCATTGCTGGATTCCTCTCCCTTTTTTTGAAGGTACAATATTCAGAGAACAAATTTTTCTTCAAAACGTATCCCTTCTGGAATTATGCACTACAAATGTAAGTTGTTACTTTCCAACCCTCCCTAATTTATGCAATAGTAATCCATATTTCTTGTTGATTGTTTTGTTGGTAGAGTTGTGGTTTTTTTGAGTCATGTGTCTATTTATCCTGATTTTGTCCATGGAGTCGTGTAAGGAGCAAGATTGGGAAAGGCAGTTAAGTTGTCATGTTGGAAAGTTTCCTTTTATTAGCAAAGATGTGGGTTTCAAAATGACTGAAAATCTAATATTCAAGAAGTTGATAAATTAAAAGTGTTTTTAATGTGCAGTGCAGCAAACAGAGAGAGAATATTCATCCTTACTCTATATGGCATTATAAACAATCACAGATTCATCTCCACTGATGACAAAAACTCACCCAATACAAGGCAGGATGAAACACATTAGGGAGGACCTACAGCCAAAATTGGGGTTTAGGTGTTAAGACTATATTCTCTAAGAATGGACATGCTCTTTCTGAAAATATTCTTTTCTATCATTCTATTTTATTATTTATTTGTTCTCAATAGGGGAGGAAACATTCACAATTATATGTGATGAAATTCTCAAGGTCATTTATGAATGTTTGACTTGGGTGAGATTTGGGTAAAGAGTATTTTCTGAATCATAACAACATAAAAGGGATGTGTGTGATCAAACATTCATTATCTTAGGCATCAGAAAACAGAAGAAATTCAGAATACTCCAATCGGTTCAGTTTTATCTAATCCAAAGCTTCAAGCCTTATCTTCCCAACAGAGAGCTGCTAAAGAAAAGGAACCAACATGTCTTATCTTTACTTAAAAACCTTGATGAGTATTAGGACCATTTGATCTAAATGGTTCCATATTGATGTTTTACCAATATCAGAATAATATGAAAATACATCAAAAATACCAAACAATATGAACTTGACAATGTCAACAATTGCCATGTATATCAAAGTATTGACAAGATGCAATACTTGCCCCGAGGTTTTTCATCTTATGTCTAGAAAATATAAGGTATAGGGCAATTTTTGACATTAGTTATCCCTTTGTGAGGGATGTAGAAGACCCTTACCCAAAATGACTTCTCAGAGATCATTCAGTAGAAAGCAGAAAACTTGTTTATTAAAACCTCCTGAGGATGTTTCATCACGAGATAAGAAAAAGAAAGCTCATGGTAGGAGGGCTAGAGAAGAAGTAAAGATACATAGCTTTAATACAAGAGAGATTACATCACTAGTAAGAGAGCTTTGAGAAGGGGAGGGGGAGGCATGTAATTGGTTGCTGCTATTTGGAGAGATTAGAATGGAAGGTTTCTGTTATTCTCTACCAACATATATTGGACATTTTTAAAAATAAAAGACAGTTTTGTACAAGGAATCAAATTTCCCCTAAATATCAGTTTATAATTTCTTAAGCACCCACTATGTATTAGGACATATGTTAAATTCTATCAATAAAAAAGTTCAATAAAAAATCTCAGTTTAAGGGATAATGATACATTGTTGGTAGAATTGTGAATACATCCAGCCATTCTGGAGAGCAATTTGGAACTATGCTCAAAAAGTTATCAAACTGTGCATACCCTTTGATGCAGCAGTCTTTCTACTGGGCTTATACCCCAAAGAGATAGTAAAGAAGGGAAAGGGACTTGTATGTGCCAAAATGTTTGTGGCAGCCTGTTTGTAGTGGCTAGAAACTGGAAAATGAATGGATGCCCATCAAGTGGAGAATGGTTGAGTAAATCCTGGTATATGAATGTTATAGAATATTATTGTTCTGTAAGAAATGACCAGCAGGATGAATACAGAGAGAATTGGCGAGACATATATGAACTGATTCTAAGTGAAATGAGCAGAACCAGGAGATCATTATATATCTCAACACTGATACTGTTTGAGGATGTATTCTGATGGAAGTGGTTCTCTTTGATAAATAGAGCTAATTCAGTTTCAATTGACCAAGGATGGACAGGAGCAGCTACACCCAAAGAAAGAACAATGGGAAATGAAAGTAAACTGCTTGCATTTTTGTTTTTCTTCTCAGGTTATTTTTACCTTCTGAATCCAATTCTTCCTGTGCAACAAGAGAACTGTTCGGTTCTGCACACATATATTGTATCTAGGATACACTGTGACATATTTAACTTGTATAGGACTGCTTGCCATCTGGGGACAGGCGTGAAGGGAGGGAGAGGACAAGTCGGGACAGAAGTGAATGCAAGGGTTAATGTTGTAAAAAAATTACCCAGGCATTGGCTCTGTCAATAAAAGTTATAAAAAAAAATCTCTGTGGGGTGGGGGGCAATCTCAAAATCTATTAATGAAGAAATAGTAAAATTTTGCTTGTCAGATGTACTGAGTTCTCTGTGACCAGCTTTTTTTTAAACAAAAAACTTGGAATGTAAGACAGTCATAGATATTTGTAAGGAATTATTGATTTGCTGAATGGAAGATGATATTTTTGCATTAATTTTATTTTTAATTTTTTTTCATTTTTTTAAACTTTTTAGTTTCAAAACATATGCATAGATAGTATCAAAGATTCACCCTTCCAAAACCTTGTGTTCCAAATATTTTTTCTCCTGACTCCTTCCCCTAGACAGCAAGTAGTCCAATATATGTTAAATATCTGCAATTCTTCTATACATATTTTCACAAGTATCCTGCTGCACAAGAAAAATCAGATCAAAAAATGAAAAAATGTAAGCAAAAAACAAAAAAAATTGAAAAGATGAACTATGTTGTGATCTACACTCAGTCACTCAGTCCTCTCTCTGCTTGCAGATGGCTTTCGCCATAAGGCTATTGGAACTGCCTGATGATTATATATCTTTTGAAGTAAGATGATATATGTTTTGAAGTAAGTTTAATATTTGTAGAAAATAATTGGTTACCGGCTTTGTTATTTTTCATTTGCTCTTAGTTTTCAAGGAGAAAAGAAAAAAAGAGTTTAGAACTCTAAGAGAAAAGTTCAAGAAGGAGAATGACAACTTTTGGAAACTCCAAATTCAGAGCCTGTTTTCCATTAATTGTCAATCCTGGGACATGGGCAAGAATACTTCTTTCCCGAAAGACTAACAACCACCTGTCCTTGCCTTCAGCTCCACCACTTTCTGAAATCCATCAATTCTGTCAATAATGTCAGTGACGAGCCATGTGAGGATGGAGCCCAGCCAGCTGCTGAGACATATGATATACTGAATTATAAATACTTCCCTGGCCAGATAGAGACCCTGGTCAAAGTGGGTGAAGTGTATCCCCTTGCCCAGAGAGTCACCATTAAGGAAGAAGACATAGATTGGCCAGAAGATTTCCATCAGGTAAGGGGTCAATGAATATGAATTTTATCACTGTTTCTCTTTACCTTCCTGGACACTGGTTGTTTCTTCACTGGTACCAGGATGTTTCTTACAGACACTGGAAATGTCTATGATAGGATACAAATATCCACCTACTCTTCTTTTTTGCTTTGATCAAAAGAGTTCTATGATTTTCTTTTTTCAGTCCCACTTGCAATTCTTACCAGCTAAGTTAAATAATGGTCTGAATTATTCATATTAAGAGAATCTTGATATTTCCCACATTAAGTTAGTAAGTTTGAAAAATAATAATAGGGTACAGAGTAGAGAAAAATTATCCCCCCACAGGTATTTATTTACAGAAGATTACTCAATATCTGTCTTTGGATAGACAAATATTTTAATCTGAGTTTGGGTTTGAGTTGGGTACAGTTGTACAAAGCTGTCTTTCATTTTAAAGACACAATGGCTTTAGAAAATTTTTCATGTAAATGTTGCAGCTATAGCCTCTGCTGATATCAAACAGGTATTTCTATACAATTTCATCTGTGTATAATTGGATAAATTCCATCCCCCCTTTACAATAGTCTCAAGAAGAGATTTCAAATATCAACCTGAGAATAAGATTAGCCTGTAAAATCACCTTTGATTCAATCATGCTGAACAGTGCAATTAGTTTATTTTAGTACATATTCTCTAAAATTATGATTACCTTGAACATTCTGGGTAGAATGTTTGAATTTATGGAAACATGAAAAACAATAACGTTCAGGGGTTAGAAATTAATACAATATATTTCCTCTTGTGTGGTCAAAGACTTTTCAGCATTGCCAATTCTAAAATGGAATGAAGTTTAAAGTTAAAATGGTACTTGGGAAAAACTAAGCCAACTAGATATTACAATTAACAAACATCAAAGAGCTTGATTGTATCTACTGGTTAATTTGTGTGGATTCATTGGGGATAAGATGATCTGAAGTGGAAGATGAAGATACAAGTTTTCCATTGAGAATTACATCATTCTTGTCCTGTAGAATTGCAACTATTTTATTCTACTTGTATTCTATAGGAGAACTTTGAAATCTTAATTTCCTCAATTCATCCATCTTTCACCAGTTGTTTTTTCAACAACATTTTCTCCCTTTCTTTGCTGGAAATATAGACTCCAACTTCTAGGTGCAATCTGAAGTGTGGCCCTGGATTCCAAAAGACAGCTCTTGAAAGCAAGCCCACGTGTTGCTATGCTTGTTCCCCGTGTCCTGAAGGGACAATTTCCAACCAGACAGGTGGGTTCCTAAAGATAAACTGTCCTTTCAAATTAATAGACATTCTAATTTGTTAATCATAAACTGGTGTGCTTTGTATTTGGCAAAATAATAATTTCTGAATTGAAATAACATTGCATTTATTCAGTCCTTTTAATTCAATGTACTTTGTGGTCATTCTTTTAATTAGAAGCATCCACTGGTTCAAGATACCCAAAATCTGTCGAAGCAGAACCCATCAGGATTTTACTATCATGGGAATCCTGAATAGGTCCCTGACCTTGCAGCCTAATTGGAATCTTCCCCATTCCTGCAGGAAAGCTTAATCTAAAACTTAGTTCTAAACTTCTTCCCTCTTAAGGGAAAAATTAATAGAAAAAATTTTAATTCTAAAAACTTTCCAAGCACAGATGCAACTGGTTTAAGAGCAGAAGTCTGGTCACTGGATTTAGTCTTCATCTTGGCATAAGATTGGTCAGAGTTCTCAAGGGAGATTATTTGAAAGATTTGTTTTCTGGAGGATGGAGTCCCAACTCAAGGAAACTTGGCTCACAAAAAAATTGAATAAAAATAGATCATTCTCAAACCTATCTCAGTGTCAAAGCTGATGAGACCTCATCCTGATTTGCTTTGTACTTGATATTGATCAATAAAATAGTGTGTTTGAAAGCTTAAGCTTTGGGGTTTTTTTAAGGGGGGGAACTTTTTGGTAGTTTTTCTTTCTCCATTTATTAAATCTTCTATTTCATTTACATAACACTCACTGTTTATGTCAGTCCTTTGGAATTCAATTTTTATTCTCATTTTACTTATATCGTTATGGTCAAGCCCCCAAAATAGACTATTTCTCACCTTATTTCAGCTAGGATTCTTTTTTTCCAATCACAATTATTTTTTAGAACATAATGTGTAGTATTTATTATGAAGGCTTTCTTTTTTATAATAATAGCTTGTCATTTGTCAAAATACATACAAAGATACTTTTAAACATTCATCCTTGCGAAAAACATACCTTGTGTTCTCAATTTTTCTCCCTCCTTCATCTCTCTTCTACCCTAGACAGCAAGTAATTCAATGCAGTTTAAACATGTGCATTTCTTCTCAACCTATTTCCATGTTTATTATGCTTCACAAGAAAATCAGACCAACAGGAAAAAGATAAGGGAAAAAACCAAGGAAAGAAATAATGGCAAAAAATGGTGGAAATACTATGTTGTGATCCACACCAGTCCCCATAATCCTCTCTCTGAATGTAGCTGGCTATCTCCATCACAAGTCTCATTGTTGCAAAGAGCCAAGTCTATCACAGTTGATATTTGTTTCAGGGTGCAGTGTTCTCTTGAGTCTACCTACTTCACTTTGCATCAGATCATGGAAATCTCTCCAGGCCTTTCTGAAATCAGCCTGCTGAGTATTTTTTATAAAACAATAATATTCCATTACATTCATATACCATAATGTATTCAGCCACTCTCCCACTGGGAAATCCACTCTCATTCCAGTTCCTTGCCTCTACAAAAAGAACTGTTAAAATATTTTTATATATGTGGCTGCTTTTCTCTTTTTTATGATCTCTTTGGGATACAGACACAGTAGATCCACTGCTGGATGCAGAGTTTTGATAGCTTTTTCCTTATAGTTCCAAATTGCTCTCCAGAATGGTTGGATCAATTTACAACTCCACCAAAAATGTATTAGCGTCCCAGTTTTCCCACTTCCCCTCCACCATTTTTCATTATCTTTTCCTGTCATTTTAGCCAACCTGTGAGGTGTGAAGTGGTACTGCAGAGTTGTCTTAATTTGGATTTCTCTAATCAATAGTGATTTCGAGCATTTTTTTGTATGACTAAAAATGGTTTTAATTTCTTCTTCTGAAAATTGTTCATATTCTTGGACCATTTGCCAAATTGAGAATGGCTTGTAGCTATAACCTTACATTCAAAGAAACACAACAAAAAATCTTTTTAACCTAATTTTGGAAAACCAACTCTTGGCCTTCCTCTATGATTTCAACGTTTCATTTCTGTTCTTAAAGTATTGGATTATGTATAAAGGGACCATTTTGGAATCATTATAAGTGGTTTCAAATTAATGGATTGCAGGGAGTTTGAATTTTTGTTTAGCAAATCGATGATATGAAATAAATAATTTCAACACATTATTTTATCCATATGTGGAAAAACAAAGAAAATGAAATGTTTCTTTATTTTATTCAGCCTTTAGAACATTTTTCCTTCTTACTTAGAAGGAGAAGTCCAAACGTGAGATGGAGCTCAAAATGAAAAACACTGTGCTTTATAGGAGACAAAAAATTGATCAGTCAGGGATATGGCATGATTTTACAATTGTTCATAGATGCAGAGCAGTGCCTGCAGTTCCCTGAAGATCAATATCCTAATAGGGAAAGAGATCATTGCCTCCCCAGGACTGTGACCTTCCTGGCCTATGAGGAACCTCTGGGAATGACTCTGGCCTGTGCAGCTATCTCCTTCTCCCTCCATCACTGTGCTGGTCCTGGGAGTCTTTGTGAAGCACAGGGACACCCCCATAGTTAAAGCCAATAACCGCAGTCTCAGCTACACTCTGCCAGTCTCCCTCGGCCTCTGCTTCCTCTGCTCCTTGCTCTTCATCGGCCATCCTACCACAACCACCTGCCTGCTGCGACAAACCACATTTGCAGTTGTCTTCACAGTGGCCGTTTCCTCCATTTTGGCTAAAACTATCACTGTGGTTCTGGCCTTCAAGGCCACCAAACCAGGGAGCAGGTTCCGGAGCTGGCTGGGATCCACAGCATCTTACTCTCTCATTTTCACCTGCACCCTCATCCAAATGTGTCTCTGTGGCATCTGGCTTGGGACATACCCCCCCCTTCCTGGAGATGGACATCCATTCTGAGCCTGGCTCCATTATCATCCAGTGCAATGAGGGCACTCTCCTCATCTTCTACTGTGTCTTCGGCTACATGGCCTTGCTGACTTTGGCGAGCTTCACCATGGCTTTCCTGGCCAGGAACCTGCCGGACACTTTCAATGAAGCCAAGTTCCTGACCTTCAGCATGCTTGTGTTCTGCAGCATCTGGATCTCCTTCCTGCCCTCGTACCAGAGCTCCAAGGGCAAGGCCATCGTGGCCTTGGAAGTCTTTGCCATCTTGACCTCCAGTGCCGGGATTCTCACTTGCATCTTTGCTCCCAAGTGCTTTGTGATCCTTCTAAAATCAGAACCAAGTACTCTGGGGATACTTAAAAAGAAAGCTAGTCCCTGAGAAGCCAGATCTTCTCAAGCTCGCCAATCACAGTCAAGGAGCTCCTTTGATCTGAAGTCATAATAAAATGTTAAAGACATCTCATTCATTTGCCTCTGTTTTCTCTGATATTCACCTTTGGTTTTTATTTCAATATAATAGCCTTTTGTAAGCATTCTATTGCCTGATTTAAGAATCAAAGTAGAATGGCTCACTTGGTATTTTGAATTAGTTTACAGATATATGTGAGTGACATTTTTCAATATTGGTGGAAAATAATTGTGGAATTTAAGTAAATGATTCTTTGGTTTCCAAGCCTCAACTTTAATAAGTCCATCCAGCTTTCTGAATCATTGATGTATTACTTGGAAAATTAGAACTTTAATTTCCCTCCAGGTTGCTTGAATTATATCATTAACAAATATTTTTGAGTGAATTGAACCTATCTATGATAGAAGATTTATGGGAGAATAGTAATTCATTTGCTGAGTTGAATGATTTCTAACCAGTGAATATGGACTCGAAATTATTTAACCAATCACTTTTCCATTAATTAATGAATTGTAGAGTGATCATTAGATCTAGAAATCTGTTCCAAAGCGTTATTATTTCTATCAAATACAACTTGTAACAATAGCTTGGGTATATAAGTAGTTGATTGCCATGGAATAATAAAAATGAGACTATAATAATGCAGGAGTAATAATAGTCTTTTCTTTCTTCAAGAAATGGACTTCAACTAGAATATTTTAGTGGTCATATTATTTATTCATTGCATCACCTATTATTACAAACTAACACCTCTTTTGTTCTTCTGAGATCTTTGAATATATATCTGGATTTAGATACTTCTAAGGAAAATTGATGGCTGAAATTCTGTGACTTGCTGTAATGGGCTGAGGCTTGAGTTGATGCACTGAGGTCCCAAGCACATGAGGCTAAATAGTAATTGGACCATACTCTATTAATATATAAGCTTGGAGAAAGAATGGCCCCCGCCCACTCTTTGTGCAAGTCCTGATGTGTTTATAGGAAATGACGATTTTGGTGGGTGGAGGCTGGGGAGTGGAAAAGGAAGGGGAAAGAGAGACTTTTGGGATTGCCATTGCCACGCTTGGCTCAGCTCACATCTCTCTCTGTTAGCTGGCTTCCTGTCACAACTGCCCATATTGCTATGGCAATCTTTCTTGCCTATATTTGCTATCGCAATGTTTATTCACCTCTTAACTTAAATAAATATTGAAGATTTTTCCCTTAACCTGAATTCCTGACTCCAGCTGATTTTAAATACGTGGTCATTACAACTTGCTCTTAAAAAAAAAAAAAAAAAAAAAAAAAACACCTCTACATCTACCACCAACAGGACATGCAGTATTTTATGTAAGTGCCTAATGAATTTCTTCAAAAAAAGAATTTACAAAAATTCCCCTGCCCAGATCTCTTCTTTCTTTCTTTCTTTTTTAAAATGAATATTCCATTCAAAAGCAACAGGAGATTCCCCTGGTTGATAATAGTGATATTTACAGGTCAGCGCTCTTCCAGAAATAATATAAAAGAGAAGTGAAAATCTGAAGAAAGGAAGCACAAAAATTCAAAAACTGATTCCTAGACAATTCTTCTAGAAACTGTGTCTGAATTTAGTGTCCCCAAACTGGCACTCCAGACATTCTCAGAGCTCCTGGATCTGCTCTCCTCTCTTTCCAAATATGCCACAAACCTATAAGTCCTTTATCTTCTACATATTTAGAAATGTTGGAACTCAGTCTTTTGTGCTTTTCTTGACAGAAAAGAACTATCATCTTCCTCCCAGACCAAGTGGAAGATATATCTTGCCATGAACTCCTGCTTTCTCCAGTTCCAAATTCTCTTTTCTAGGCCTGAAATTTCTCCATCCCCATTTGCCTGGGAAAAACTTTATTGTCTTACTTTCAAAAGCAGGCTCATATGATTTCCCACCCCTGGGTCAATGAGTTAAATTTAAGAAATCAAGGACTTCCTGAGGATGAAGAAGAGTTCAAAATGTGTCTATCACACATAATGTGATTTTGTGCCTGGGAAACTCTAGAAAGTCCACTTAAAAACAAGTTGAAATAATGAGTCATTTCAGCATAATGTCAGGAGAGGAGATAAATCCATACAAATCATTAACTTTTCTGTTTGTTAATCACCAAATGATGTAGGAAGTCCGAGAAAGACAAATTTCTGGTAATAACATTATAGACAGTACAAAACATCTGAGAATCTGAGGAAACTCTTCCACAAATACAGAAAGATCTAAGTAACTGCATAGATGTTAATTAATCATGATTATATCAACAAATATAATTCAGTGAAGAGAATACTTAATTTATTTATTAATTTATTGTTATTTATATTTATTTATTTATTATTTATTAATTTGTGAAGTAAACTTTGGTAGTTTGATTGACATGTTAGTAAATAAATAAAGGCTACACTAGGAAAGTCAGTTTAGAGATTACCAAATATTTAATATCTAATACTATTTAAACTCAATTCATCTAAAGAAATGTCTGATCTGGAATGTGAAGGGAAATGTGAAAGAAAATGTGATAACCACGTATTTTAAATCAGCCGGAGTCAGGAATTCAGGTTAAGGGAAAAATCTCCAATCTTTATTCTCCGTAGAGGTGAAGAACGATTGCAATAGCAATATGGGCAGACAGGAAGCCAGCTAGCAGAGGGGGATTGGAGGTGAAGGGCAGTCATGATAGCAATGTGAGCAGTTGTGTCAAGATGCTAGCCAGCAGTCTCTCTTTCTGCTTCCCCTTCCACTCCCCTGCCTCCACCCTCCAAAATGGTCATTTCGTATACAACACATCAGGACTTTCACAAAGAGTGGGCAGGGGCCATTCTTTCTCCAAGCATATATATTAATAAAGTATGGTCCAATTACTATTTAGCCTCATGTGCTTGGGACCTCAGTGCATCAACTCAAGCCTCAGCCCATTAACTCCTGCTTTCTTTTGTTTTAGAACACAGGTGGTGATTAACGGTACAAGAAACAATATAAATCAACATGGTGTTGTAAAAGATTGCCAGAAGTCCTAGGAGGAGAGTATGTAAACAGCAGTCACACATACGCCTTCTTCAGCAGCCAAGAGATAGTCCAAAATCAATCTATTGTCCATTGCTTCACATATCAGGGAATCCAATGATTCCCCCCATGTTTTTGAAGTCCTGCAAAAGTCTTTTTATGTGTTAGGGAATCCAATGATTCCAGCAGATTTTGAAGTCCTATAACAGAATTATCATTTCTCACAAAATCCAATGATTCCTGAGGGCTTTCAAGTCTTATGTCTCAAAGAATCCAATGATTCCTGAAGGCTTTCAAGCCCTATAACAATCTTATCATGTCTCAGAGAATCCAATGATTCCTGAGGGTTTTCAAGTCCTACAACTATCTTAACATGTCTCAGGGAATCCACTGATCCCTGAGGGTTTTGAAGTCCAACAATTTTCTATGTCCATGAGTCAAATGCCATAACTGCCACGCTCTTTCAATGGTGAGCACAATCAGCAACAGAACCACCCAATATTTCTTGACTCTTCTCCTTCATTTCAATGGTCTGCTCCGTCTCTCTGCGATGGACAAGGCAAATATGGCCATCTGATTCCTTCTCCTCCTGTAAAAATACAAGCAAACCCTCTTCTCCAAGCAGTTAACCTGGCGATTATCTAAAGATAGTGGAGCTGTTTGCACTGGAAACTGCCCTGTTGTGTTAAAAGGTCTGTAACCTCCCCAACTGTAATCCTGATTGCTTTTCTGTTCATTGATGACACCAGAGTCCTGAATTTCTAAAGACTCTCTGGGTGCAACCTCAGTTGCTATCATGCCCCACCTATCTTTTGATTGATACCCTGGAGCTGGGCCCTGCCTCTCATTTCCCTGGGTCAATCTACATTCAGAGGCCCAGTGAAAGCCTCAGTTACATTTTGGACATGGGGTTTTAGGTTTTATTCTCTCAGCCTGTCTTCTCATTCTATCTCCATATCTACAATGAGCTCTCAAATGTCCAATTTTTCAACACTGAAATCATTTACGAGTTTCTCTAGAATTCCTTTGCCAAGAAGGACCCTGTCTTCCCATATTGACATCTTGGGAAGTCTGCATCATAGCCTGGCTATAAAAGGCATTTGTGCCCACTGTGACACAGTGTCTTATGAGCTCCTCTAAAGGAGCATCCTTGTGCAGTCCTAGTATAATTCTTCTGCAAACCTAGCATTTTCCTTAGCAAGTTGCCTTATCAAAATGTCTGTTACTGCATTTTCCCCATTTGTTCTTGTGATAGCTGTCTGCAAACATCCCACAAAGTCAGCAAAGGGTTCATTTGGCCCTTGTGTTATTTTTGTGAAGGCCCCACCCTTGTCATCTTTATTGTGGAGGTAAGGCCATGCTTTGATAGCATTAGCAGCAATTTGCTCATATCCTGCTATAGAATAATTAATCTGTACTGTGACATCTGCATAGGAACCTACACCTGTTAGAAGGTCACGGGTGATTGCAGCATGAATTTCACTTTGACTATTTTGTTGGGCTTGCATCCTACAGAGCTCATTATATTCAGAACACCACAAGTAGTTTTGTCCAGGTTCTAGGCATATCCTTGTTATAGATTTCCAATCATTAGGGGTCAAGATTTCAAAAGACAAATTCTGTAATAATATCTTAACATAAGCTGATGTAGCCCCATAAAGAGTGCAAGCCTTTTTCAGGTCTTTGAGGATTTCTATATCAAAAGGAGCATATTTTCTACTTTCTTGACCTGAAGAATTAAACTGTTGAATTACAGGAAAAATGTGGTGTTGAAATTCCAATACATTTCTCCCTTCTGCTTTGGCCTTAATTAGTCCCTTTTGCAATCTAGTCATAGGAGCAGCTGGATGCTGGAGGGGAGGTGCTGATGCTGTCACTGCCCCCTTCCCCCACTACTCCTCTTCCCTCCATCTTGGAGGATGGAGTTGATGGAGGAGAGTCAATTACCTGCTCCTTAGGTGGGGCTGAAGCTGCCTCAGATTCACCACACCCTTGAGCCTCACTTAAGTCTCCATGCCCTGTGGGGATATGTTCATTAATCTCTTCTTTGTCTTCCTCCTTTACAGGTTTCCCCATTTGGCTATTCCTAGAGTTTTTTCCCTTTTCTTCTATAACTTATATGGTTTCTTAAGGCCAATTGTATTATATTGTATAAATAGAATGCCTTGATAGAAATTGAATGAGGACCATTTTCGTTGTAATATGCGAAGAGCTGTTGCCCAATTAAGATCCAATTATCTGGAGAGATTTGCTCTTTCTCTAAGAACCAAGGGGAGGTGCGTTTTAATGTACCCAGAAGTCTAGCTCTTTGTTCCCCAAGTTATAAGTAGCCCTTGCTCTTCTATCAGCTTAAGCATTCTTTCTATAGCGCCACTCCTGGATGGGAGTGGGAGTGGGGGGGGGGGAGCGGGAGATGGAGAATCTTTAGCTAAGATCTGTCCCATTTCAGCCAAAAAAGTTTATTAGTTTAGTCTTTAAGAAAATAAGTTCCCTGTTTGTTTATTATACTCACCTAAGTTCCTGGTCACTGGAGACTTCTTCAGTGAAAGTAGGGTTCTTGGTTCCCACGGTTGGGAGCCAAATGTGATGACCATGTATTTAAAATCAGCCGAAGTCAGGAATTCAGGTTAAGGGGAAAATCTTCAATCTTTATTCTCAGTAGAGGTGAAAAAGGATTGCAATAGCAATATGGGCAGACAGGAAGCCAGCTAGCAGAGGGGGATTGGAAGTGAAGGGTGATTGTGATCGCAATGTGAGCAGCTGTATCAAGACACCAGCCAGCAGTCTCTCTTTCCGCTTCCTTTTCCACTCCCTTTGCCTCCACCCACCAAAATCGTCATTTCCTGTACAACACATCAGGACTTGCACAAAGAGTGGGCAGGGGTCATTCTTTCTCCAAGCATATATATTAATAGAGTATGGTCCTATTACTATTTAGCCTCACATGCTTGGGACCTCAGTGCATCAACTCAAGCCTCAGCCCATTACAGAAAATGTCAAGAGAAAAGGGAAAAATTGAAATTCACAAACCTCAAACCATATTATCAACTGCAGCCATTGAAATCATTTGACATTTTTTAACAATAAATATGTAAATCAATGACAGGGAAAGGGAGACCCAAATTCATTTGAATTTAGTAAAACTTAGCTTTTGAGAGATGAATATAAAGAATTCTGAGCCCTCCAGAATTGATGGGTCAGGAATTGTGGGTCAGGAAAAGACTTTTGACAGCCTCTGGGACAGTCGATGGCAAATATATCAATTGTTCCAGAAATCATTTGAGGTCATTCACTAGAAAGTCAAACATTAAAGAAGAATTTTTAAATATCAGTGTATACAATAAAAAGATGGAACTCACTGGAACAGATGCTGTTATAGAGCAATATTGTAGGTGAAAAGAAAAGTACATGGAAGAGAAGAAGATGGATGGACAGTATAATGAAGACAAAGCAGAACTTGGGCAATCTTTGAGAGAAAATGGAAGAGGGAAGGAGTTGGTGTACTGTGGTCTGAGTCACAGAATGAGACACAACTGTATAACAATAACAATATCCACCACAATAGCAATAGTATTATGGACAAAGTAATTGAACAAACTTTTAACAAGTTTCTTAAGACAAGATCCCCTCAACTAGTTACCTTTACAAGTGGATCCTGCATTGTGGGATTTTGTTGTTGTTGTTGTTGTCCTTTTCTTGCTGGTGGGATTTTTTTTCTGTTTGGGCAGGGTTGGGGGTGTTTGATTTTAGTTTTTGCAAGGCCAATTGAGGTTAAATGATTTTTCTAGGGTCATACAATTAGAAAATGTCTGAGGCCATGTTTAAACTCAGGCATATGAAGTTCCCTGGTTCCAGGATTATGGTGGCCCCTTGCTGTATTTTTATTATTGTATTTTATTAGTAGAAGAAATGACACTTTAAACATGAGGAGGTAGGGAGTCTTAGGGAGCCTACCTCATCAGCTCCTTTTCCTGTTCATTTCAGGTACAACAGAGTTGAAACTGCTACTGAGTCATGTGCCTATTAATCCTGATTTTGTCCATGGAGTCGTGTAGTGAGTAAGATTGGGAGAGACAGTTAAGTTGTCATGCTGGAAATTTTCCTTTTATTTGCAACCCAGTTGGTGTTAAGTGACTTGCCAGACCTACACAGCTAGGTAGTGGTAAATGTCTTAAACACATTGGAACTGGAGTACTTGTGATTCCAAGAGCAGTGCTCTATCCACTGTACCATTTAGCTGTCTCCTATAAGTGAATTCTATTACAATTCTCTAGAACAATTCACCACACTATTATATAAAGCATTTGAAAAAATGGATTAAAAAGTAGCTATAAAGATGAGTTTTATGACCCACATATAATAAAGATGACAATACTACATAAATTAATCTATTTATTTAGCCCTATCCCAATCAGACTCCCAAGAAACTATTTTAATGATCTAGAAAAAATAACAACAAAGTTTAAAGGGAAAAACAAAAGGTCAAGAATTTCAAGGGAATTAATGAGAAAGACATCAAATGAAGGTGGCCTAGCTATACCAGATCTAAAATTATATTATAAAGCAGCGGTTACCAAAACCATTTGGTACTGGCTAAGAAATAGACCAGTTAATCAGTGGATTCAAAGGACAAAACAGTCAATAATTTTAATAATCTAGTATTTTACAAACCCAAAGACCACAGCTTCTGGGATAAGAACTCACTGTTTGACAAAAATTGCTGGGAAAATTGGAAATTAGTATGGCAGAAACCAGGCATTGACCCATACTTAACACTGTACACCAAGATAAGATCAAACTGGTTTCATGACCTAGGTATAAAGAATGGGATTATAAATAAATCAGAAGAGCATAGGATAGTTTACCTCACCGACTCGTGGAAGAGGAAGGAATTTATGACCAAAGAAGAACTAGAGATCATTATTGATCACAAAATAGAAAAAAATTGATTATAGCAAATTGAAAAGTTTTTGTACAAAAAAAAACTAATGCAGACAAGATTAGAAAGGGAGTAACAAACTGGGAAAACATTTTTACAGTAAAAGGTGCTGATAAAGGACTCATTTCCAAAAGATATATGGAATTGACACTAATTTATAAGAAATCAAGCCATTCTCCAATTGATAAATGGTCAAAGGATACAAACAGACAATTCTCAGACAAAAAAATTGAAACTATTTCTAGCCATAGGAAAAGATGCTCCAAATCATTATTAATCAGAGAAATGCAAATTAAGATGACTCTCAGATACCACTACATACCTGTCAGATTGGCTAGAATGACAAGGAAAGATAATGCGGGATGCTGGAGGGGATGTGGGAAAACTGGGACACTGAAACATTGTTGGTGGAATTGTGAATACATCCAGCCATTCTGGAGAGGATTTGAAACTATGCTCAAAAAGCTATCAAAGTGTCCATACTCTTTGACCCAGCAGTGTTACTACTGGGCTTATATCCCAAAGAGATTTTAAAGAAGGGAAAGGGATCGGTATGTGCCAAAATGTTTATGGTAGCCTTCTTTGTAGTGGCCAGAAATTGGAAACTGAGTGGATGCTCGTCAATTGGAGAATGGCTGAATAAACTGTAGTATATGAATGTTATGGAATATTATTGTTCTGTAAGAAATGACCAGTAGGATGAATACAGAGAGGATTGGAGAGACTTACATGAACTGATGTTGAGTGAAATGAGCAGGACCAGAAGATCATTATATACTTCAACAACAATACTATATGACAATCAATTATGATGGACATGGCCCTCTTCAACAATGAGATGAACCAAATCAGTTCCAATAGAGCAGTAATGAACTGAACCAGCTACACCCAGAGAAAGAACTCTGGGAGATGACTATGAACCACTACATAGAATTCCCAATTCCTCTATTTTTATCCACCTGCATTTTTGATTTCCTTCACAGGCTAATTGTAAACTATTTCCAAGTCTGCTTCTTTTTGTACAGCAAAATAATTGTTTGGACATATATACTTATATTGTATGTAATTTATACATTAGCATGTTTAACATGAATTTGTCAACCTGCTATCTGGGGGAGGGAATGAGAAGAAGGAGGGGAAAATTGGAACAAAAGGTTTAGCAATTGTCAATGCTGTAAAATTACCCATGCATATAACTTGTAAATAAAAAGCTATAATAAAAAAAAAAAAAAAAAAAAAAAGAAAAAAAGGGGAAAAAAACAAAACAAAAGAATATTTAAGTAGTTATATTATTTATTCCCATTATTACAAACTATCACCTCTTTTGTTTTTCTGAGATCTTTGAATGTACTCTCTGGGTTTAGATACTTTAAAGGGAAATTGATGGCTGAAATTCTGTGACATTCTCTTAAAAAAAAACACACTACTATAACTACCAACAACAGGGTATAGGATGTAGTATTTTTTGAGAACGCACCAATATTTCTTCAATAAAGAAAAGATTTCCAAAAATTCCCCTGCCTAGATCTCTGTTCTTTCTTTTTTTTTTTCTTTTTTAAAATGAATCACCATTCAAAAGCAATAGGAGATTCCGCAGGCTGATAATAGAGAAATTTATAAGTCAGTGCTCTTCTAGAAATAATATTAAACAAAAGTAAAACTCTGAAGAGGAGAAGGACAAAAATTCAAGAACTGATTCCCAGGTAATTCTAGAAACTGTGTCTAAATTTAGTGTCCCCAACCTGGCACTCCCGACATTCTCAGAACTCTTGGATGTCCTCTCCTCTCATTCCCAAATATGCCACAAACCTACAATTCCTTTGCCTTCTACACATTTCGAAACTTTGGAACTCAGTCCTTTGTGCTTTCTTGACAGGAAACGAGTGGAAGATATGTCCTGCCATGAACTCCTACTTTCTCCAGTTCCAAATTCTCTTTTCTAGGCCAGAAAATTCTCCAGCCCCATTAGTCTGGGAAAACCTTAATTGCCTTACTTTCAGAAGGAGACCCATAGAATTTCCCATCTCTATGTTAATGAGTTAAGTATAACAAATCAAGGACTTCCTGAGGATCAAGAAGAGGACAAAATGTGTCTATCGCTTTTTACAGATGATGTGATTTTTTTCCAAGGAAACTCTAAAAAGTCAACTTAAAGACAAGTTGAAATAATGAATCATTTCAGCAAAATAGCAGGATAGGAGATAAATCCATAGAAATCACTAACAATTCTGTTTGTCAATCACCAAATGATGTAGGAAGCCAGCGAAAGGCAAATTTTTGTTAATTACATTATAGAATGTACAAAACATTTGAGAGTCTGAGAAAACTCCTCACACAAATACAGAAAGAATTAAGTAACTGGATAAATTTTAATTGTTCATGATTAGACCAACCAAGATAATTCAATAAAGAGAACACTTAAATTAATTCACTTATAATGTGATATTACCAGAATATGAAGTGAATTTGGGAGTTTGATTGATATGTGTATAAGTAAAGGCCACACTAGGAAAGTCAGTTTAGAGATTATCAAATATTCAAATATCTAATACTATTTAAACTCAGTTCATCTGAAGAAATATTTGATCTGGAATGTGAAGGGAAATGTGAAAGAAAATGTCAAGAGAAAAGGAAAGAAATGAAATTCACAAACCTCAAACCATATAATCAACTACAAAAATTGAAATGATTTGATATTTGTTAACAATAAAAAAGTAAATCAAGGACATAGGAAAAGGGAGACCCAAATTGAATTGAACTTGGTAAAACTCGGCTTTTAAGGGTTGAATGTAAAGAAGTCTGAGCCCTCCAGAATTGACACTTTGGAATTTTGGGTCAGGAAAAGATTTTTGACAGTCCCTGGGACAGTAAATGATAAATATATCAGTTGTTCCAGAAATCAATTGAGATTATTCACTAGAAGGTCAAATATTGAAGCAGAATCTTTAAAAAATCTGTGTACACAATGGAAAGATGGAACTCACCGAAAAAGATGCTGATATAGAACAATATTGTAGGTGAAAAGAAAAGTACATGGGAGAGAAGAAGATGGATGGATAGTATCATGGAGATAAAGTAGAACTTGGGCAGTCCTTGAGAGATAATGGAGGAGAGAAGGAGTTGGTGTACTGTGGCCTAAGTCACAGAATGAGACACAACTGTATAACAATAACAATAATCACCACAACAGCAACAGTATCATGGACAAAGTAATTGAACTAACTTAACAATTTAACAAGATCACCTCAACTAGTTACATTTACAAGTGAATCCTGCTTTGTGGGTTTTTGTTGTTGTCCTTTTGTTGTTGGTGGGTGTTTTTCTGTTTGGGCAGGAGGCAGAGTTGTTTGTTTTTAGTTTTTGAGAAGGCAGTTGAGATTAAATGACTGGTCTAGTGTCATACAACTAGAAAATGCCTGAGGCCACGTTTGAAGTCAGGCATGTGAATCTTGCTGTTTCCAGGATTATGGTGGCCCCTTGCTGCATTTTTATTACTGTATTGTATTTTATTAGTGGAAAAAATGACACTTTAAACATGAGGAGGTAGGGAGACTTAGGGAGCCTACCTCATCAGCTCCTTTTCCTGTTCATTTCAGGTACAATGCAGTTGAAACTGCTACTGGGTCATGCGTCTATTTATCCTGATTTTGTCCATGAAGTCCTGTAAGGAGCAAGATTGGGAGAGGCAGTTGTCATGTTGAAAATGTTCCTTTTAATTGCAACCCAGTTGATGTTAAGTGACTTGCCAGAGCCACACAGCTGGGACGTGGTAAGTGTCTGAAGCAGGATTGAACTCAGGTCCTTGTGACTCCAAGAGCAGTGCTCTATCCATTGTACCATTCAGCTGTCTCCTATAAGTCAATTCTCTTATAATTCTTTAGAACAATTTGCCACAATATTATATAATGAATTTGAAAAAAAATGGATTAAAAAGTAGCTAAAAAAAGGGGTTTTGTGACACAAATATCATTTTGATCCCACAACTAGACAGAGTAAAGAAAGATTTAAAAACCAAAGATTAATAAAAAGATCATCATACCAAAGTTCATTAATTTTTTCAGTGACATATGAATGAAATTTCCAAAGTATCATTTTATGGAGATTAAAACAAAATCACATAGAAATCATCTGGAACAACAAAAGCCAAGAGTATTCAGACAATCCAAAAGGGAAAAAAACTATGAAAGCTAGTTTTGCAAAAGCATATTATAAACTAGATGACAAAGTAGTAGTGGCTAAGAAATAAAGTACTAGCTCAGAGGAATAGATTAAAGACACAATACACATATTGTATGTATTACACAATACACACTAAGGACATTGGTAATCCAGTCTTTGATAAATCTAAAGACCCTAGCTTTCAGATTCAATGCACCATTTGAGAAAAATTGTAGGCAAAATTGCAAGGCAGTTTAGCAGAACTAGCTAAAGACCACCATAATACACCGAATATTAAGGTAACATTAAAAAAAGGAAGTGATTTAGACATAAAGGGTATTAATATACTTAAATTGAAGGAGCATGAAAGAATAGACCTGTCAGATCTATGGATAAGGGAAGAATTTGTGACCAAACAAGAGATAAAAAGGATCACAGGAAACCTAATAAAAAAAAAAAAACTACAGGAAAATTAAAAATGATTTGCATAACACATAACTAAAATGGGAAGAAAAGCAACAGACTAACATATATATACATATATTTGTGTTTATGTATATATTTGCACCAAATGTCTTTGAAGAACATCTCATTTCATAAATAAATAGGGAACTGAACCAAATGTAGGAATATAAAAAGTATTCCCTAGTTAATAAATTGACAGAAGATATAAATAGGCAATTTTCAGGAAAAATAAATTAAAATTATTGCTGGTTACCTGAAAAATTATTTAAATTATTATTAATTAGTGAAATAAATATTAAAATAATTCTGAGAAATCATATTTCACTTTCCTACCCAACATATACAACTATTTTTTGGTGTGTATGTGTGTGTGTGTGTGTGTGTGTGTGTGTGTGTGTGTAGGAGTGTATCTAAAAAAATAAAAGGTGACTTTTCCAAGCTCCATATAATATTTTTCTTTACTATCTTCAAGAGTTAGATCAATTTTCAAATCCCTGTCTATTCTAACTATTCTTGGGACTTTTCCAGATCAGGAATTGGCTTAAGTATTTGACTTAATTTCTCATTATAGATATTCACTTAGAAATACATATAATGTTTAATAAATAATTTGAATTCACACTGATTTTCATTAGATTAGCTTAAAATTTTCTGGATTAAGTGTTTTTTAAGAAATTTAAATTGTTTTAAAAATTGAATGAGAATGATAGTGGAAAAAATGCCAAAATAAATGTGGCCTAAAGAACAAAGTATTGGGAGAAGACTCTTCAGCTTAGAACAACAAGTATGAAAAAAATTCTTTGAAAATTAGAAGGCAAAAAAGAATAATTTCTCTATGACACTAATGAATTTGAAAATAAAACTAATAAATATAAAATTAGAAAAAATATATATTACAAAACAATTAACCTTTAAGATATTGATGAAAGAAGGCTTAAGCATCATTAGTACACCATAAAACTGACTAAAATGTTTTCTGGACATTGAAATCAGCCAAAATGGCAGAACAAAGAGAACAGTAGAGCAAAGTTCTTCTAGTATGTCCCTTCAAATATCATTAGAATAATCCCTCAAATTAAATTGTCCATTGGCCTGGTCAATGAAAACTTAGAGTTAAGGATTTTTTTCCAGCCTAGACCAGTTTGATCCTGGGCTGGGGACTGACCCAGAAAGAAGCCTCACCAAGTGTGGGTCCAGGATATACCTGTGACTGAGCCTATAGCAGGTATAGGATCTCAGAACTCAGGTCTGTAAGAATATCTTGCCTTTTCTCTTTGTGAAATTGCAATCAAATTTCTGGCCAGGTTTATTATTTTTTTTTTTTTTTGCAGTTTTCTTGAAGATGTTTTCAAATCATACTCTGTGTCTGAAATTGTGTCCTGAATAATCCTTTCAAAATAATTGCACTTTCTGAAAATATTCTTTTTTATCATTCCTTCTTACCATCTAACAATTCACTTTTGATTTTAAGATCTGTTCTCAAGGAGGCAATTTTTGGGTTCAGCTAGCATGTAAAAGATAAAAGAGTATTTTGGGCAATTTCAGATCCCATCAAAGGTACGAAGGCTCCAGAGAGAGAAAACAAGCAAGGAAGTTCCCAAACTTTTTATTTGTTAAGTTTGGAATTTTTTAAGATGAAGGACACAGGTGCAGAATTGCTGGGCTAATTGGTCCTTGGAGAAACTCAGTCTCAGACTCTGGTCAAAATATTTGTTTGACTTGCACCCAAAAGATGAGAAGAAGCAAGTTTCCTTATTCATCTGCAGGGAACTACATGAATAATATCCTGGAGGCAAAAATGTCAAATAAATATGTTCTGCTCACTCAAACTTTTGCCTTTATCCCAAATAGAGGCCCATTTCATGTCTCACATTCTGCTTTCCGAAGGAGAAGAGAATATACAAAGCTTGAGAATCAATTAAAAAAGACAAATGTTTAGCAATAGAGCATGTGCCTATAGATGCAAGAACTAGGGCCTCCAATCACCTTATACTCCCCTAATCCTTAGCTCTTTAGAGATCTGAAATATTGACCATGGGCTTGGGGAAACTGAGACTCTCATCCTCTATATTTTTTGTATTTCTGATTTTGCAGATTTTCTTATCTGAGTACCAGATGGTCAAGAATCCTTGTCACATAGAAAGACGTTTCAATCCCACGTATAGAAAAGAAGGAGATCTAATCATTGCTGGATTCCTCTCCCTTTTTGTGAAGGTAGAGATTCAAGTGAACAAATTTTTCTTCATAAAGTGTCCCTTCGACAGTTATGCACAACCAACGTAAGTAGTTACTTTCCCACCCTTCCTAATATATGCAATATTAATCCATATTTTTTATTGACTGCTTTGTTGGTAGAGTTGTGCTTTTTTTATTCTCAGAACTTTGGTTAAAGCAAAGATGTGGGTTCAAAAATGATTAGAAATCTTATATTCAAGAAGTTGCTAAATGAAAAGTGTTGTTAATGGGCAGTGCTGCAAACAGAGAGAGACTATTCACCCCTATTCTATATGGCATTATAAACCAACACAGATTCATCTCCACTGAGGACAAAAACTCACCCAGTACAAGGAGGGGTGAAACACATTAGGGAGGTCCTATACTCAAAATTGGAGTTTAGGTGTCAAAACTATATTCTCTAAGAATGGACATGGTTAAGACCTGATTACTTGTTCCAAATAGGGGAGGAAATGTTCACAGTTGTGCTCATATGTGATGAAAATCTCAAGGTCATTTATGTATGGTTGACTTGGGTGAGATTTGGGTAAAGATATTTCTGAATCATAACAACATGAAATGGGGAAGGGGAAATCTAACATTCATTATCTTAGGCATCAGAAAACAGAACAAATTCAGAATACTGCATTCGGTTCAGGTTTATCTAATCCAAAGCTTCAAGCCTTATCTTCCCAACAGAGAGCTGCTAAAGAAAAGGAATGACATGGCTTATCTTTATTTAAAAACTTTGATGGGTGTCAGGACCATTTGATCTAAATGATTCCATATTGATGTTTACCAATATCAGAATAATATGACAGCACATCCAAAATACCAAACAATATGAACTTTACAATGTCAACAAGTGCCACGTATCTCAAACTCCTGACAAGATCCAATACTTGCACTGAGGTTTTTCATCATTTTATTCTAGGAAATATAAAGTATAGGACAATTTTTTAAATTTGTTTTCCCTTGCCATTTTTGTGACATTTTAAATAAAGCCAAAGGGACCGCCAAACCACTTTCTATGTTCCACACCCCAGATCTCATTTTCGTGCTTTTGTCAATGCTGTCCCCCATTGTAGGAATGGAATCTCTCCTAAGTTCCATGTCTCACAATTCCTCTTCTCATTTAAAATTCAACTCACTTGATCTAAAGATGTTCTGCTCTCCCTGAGCTATTGATGACTTTCTCCAAATCATATTTTATCATCTTTGTTCCAAATATCTGTTTCAGATAGTGATACATTTTCTTTTCTGGCCAAAAGAAAAGAGCTGTTTTTTTCTTCTCTCTTTGTCTTTCTATCCCTATGACTTGCAAATGCCTGAAGTCTAGTAGGAGATCTCATAAATTCTAGTAAGCTCATTGGCATGAATTCTTAAACATTTCAACATCTGCTCCTTGGGAACTCTAGTTTCTGTTTTTCCATTTACTACATTGAGTTGCAGATCATTTCTTTTCCTATTCTTCTTTATTATCATTGCCATCTCTCCTGACAGTGGTGATCAATCTCTTCTCCTTGGTATTCTATTCTCTCTAGATTTTAGGGACTATTTTTTTCTCCTTTTTTGTTTCTTATTTTTTTTGTTCTCCTCCTTTTTTTGTTTTTTTGTTTCTTGTTTTCTTGTTCCTCCTTCTTTTGATGGAGCCTTTTGATATCACACTGTGCAGCTGTAGTTATACCTCGTCAATGTGTCTAATCCATCCCACTACTTCCTTTGGTTATCTTATCAGTTCTCATGATTTACTTAGTAGCTCTATGTGGATGTTTTTCAGATTTTTCTATCTTGATCTAAACTCTCTGATGTCCTTACAACTCATATCATCAATAGCCTCTCAGATATCTTGAACTAAATGCCCAGGAGACATCTTAAGTTCAGTATATCCAAAATATAAAGCGTTATTTTTTATCGCTAACCTCTCCATACTCCTATTTTCCCTATTACTGTAGAAGGCAATACCATCCTTTGATGCCCTTTAGCCCTCAGCCTAGGACTGACCCTAAATTCTCCCTTATCCTTCACCACATCTATTCATGATTTTCCCAAGGCCTATCTCCTTCAGCTTGGCAATGTCTCTTACATATATAGCTCCCTGGCTGGCTCTCTCTTTTTCTCCCACAGTCACTGGGCCTCTCTGTTTCTGTTTTTCTTTCTTTGTGTCTCTATCAATCTTCTATCTTTCTGTCTCTGATTATAAGCTGTCTTTCCCATTAAAATATCAACATTTTGGAGATAAGACTTTTTTTTCCTGCTTTTTGTATCCTAACTACTTAGGACAGTACTTAGCCCAGAGCAGTGCTTAATAAGGGTTAATTGATTGATTATCTGGTTCTCCATAATCCATCTTCAAAGAGAGGAAGAATATTTCCTTGCTTGAATAAAGGAGAAGGAGAGACTTCAAGGCCAATGAATATGCTGTGAAAATCTCCGTTTTGAATATCTTCCTGCTTTGACTAAAGTAGCTATTTCAGCTAGAGTCAAGTTAGTACTGAATCTTGAATCTTTCAGTATTACCCATGACATGGTCATAAAATCTTTTGAAATATATGTGTTCCACTTACGATCCAGTATATAATTTTAAAAATCATTATAAGGCATCTAGCAGATATATTACCAATAAAATCATGTATTCTTAGGTAACATGTTTTGCATGGTAATCTCTTCATTGCAATTTGAGAAACAGAAGTCCTTTCTATTTTTCTTGAAGATAATCAGTCAGTCAGTCAGAATCCTTTTTTCAAAATGAGACATATTCTAATGTCTAAAGTATATCCATCATTTGTGTGTTAGTGTGTGTATGTGTGTGTGTGAATGTGTTTGTGTCTTAATGTGTGTGGTCTTGAAAGAATCTTACAGGATATAGTTCAAGTCTGTCATATTACAATTGTGGACACTGACACTCATGGTGGTGAAATGATGTGCTCAGGACCACAATTTTAATCAATTTTGGGGGCAGGATTTAGGATAGGAATTTCTGACTCCATATCTGACACTCTTCCTACTATGAAAATTTGCTGTTTCTTTGAATATAGAGTTTTTCTTATTTTTTTTTTTCAATTTTCCCTCTCACTTTAGGGCAATGTTCAAACAATATCACAATTTCCTTGCTCTTCAGTATGCTGTTGATGAGATCAACAAGAACCCCTATTTGTTGCCCAACATAACTTTGGGATATCAGTTACTCAATAACTTCCATCTGGAGAAACTAGCTGTGGAGAGCTCCTTAATATGGCTATCAGGGAGAGGTCCCATTATCCCCAATTATAGCTGTGACAAACAGTCCAATTCTGTGGCTGTCATTGGAGGGACGTCAGCTACACTTTCCATGGCCATGGCCACCATTCTCGAACTGTATAAAGTTCCACAGGTAAGAGAAACCAATACAGTCACTCATTTTCAATGTCATCTTTATATTTAAAGCAGCAAATTCTTTATAAACTGTTATGATGTAGTATCAATAAGTCAATAACCAATTATTAAGAAGTCCTCCAACATGTTCTGAAAAAATGTGATACAAAAAAAGGAGGAGATGGTCCTTTCCATTTGGGAAATCATTCTGCATGCTAGGTGAGGTCATGGCCTGATGATTTTGAGCCAAGGAAAAATCTAAAGATGACTATCCTTGTAATTCACCTTTTTATACTTGTATAGAACTCTGAAGATTTTAGATAGAAGAAAAGATTTCTTTTTTCTCACTTCCAAAAATTCCCATGGAGAGGTCTCTCTTCCTTTCCATTTTGAAATTTATTTCTGTATTTTCCCTAAAAGCATGAAGCACTACTACTTGTCTTCATCAGTATGTACTAATAAAGAGCATCCAATTCTCTGTTTACTGAGATGTTCCAATCAGGGAATTCCTTGGGAAATATACCTAATAGTGATTGTAGGGCCTATAACATATTGGGATTGCTTTGGATTTCTGAAGTGCTGAGAACCAAGCGTTTCATAAATGATCTTCACACATTCTTGCTGTTATTTTGAACAATGTATTCCTTGTTCTGCTTGTTTTGCTCAGCATCAGTTCAGGTAAATCTTTCCAGGTCTTTCTATAGTTAATATAGGTGTTAATATACCAAACGGTAAAGATAGCTTTGTACTATTTTTGGTGTAATTTAAATTGCTCTTCAAACTGGTTGAATTAGTTCACAATTCCACCAAAAGCCTTAGTATCCCTATTTTCTACATCCCCTCTCTTACGTTTGTCTTTTATTCCTTCTCTCCTTTCAGCCACTTTAATACCTTTATGTTAGTATTTCATGGTTAGTTTAATTTACATTTCTTTAAGCAATGAGAGGATACTCACCAAGCATATTATAGTGAGAACCATAGATAATTTATTTAAAAATGTATTTGCTTTCTCACTGGGGGTATAAGAAAAAGCCTTTTCATAATTTCTCTACTGAATGAAAAAAATTGCCATGAATGTGTGTCATATTTTATACATTTTAATACGCATCCAAACTTATTATATTATATACTATAGGATGGAAAAGTACTGTTGTCCTATCTTCCCACTTTATGGTATGAAGCATGTTGGAATTTGGCAATATAACATCTCTCTTTTTTTTTAGTTTATTTGTTTTTAAAACACATTATTTCTGAATCATGTTTGGAGAAAAAAATCAGAGCAAAAGGGGAAAACAATGGGAAAGATTTAAAAACAGAAAAAAGAAGTGAACATAGCAAGTATTGGTTTACATTTAGTTTCCTTAGATTTTTTTTCTGGATGCAGATAGGATTTTATGTCCAAGTCTATTGGTGTAATGCTGCTGATATAGTTTTCTGGAGGTCTTTGGGCAGTCTTCCTTTCAGCAGAGTAATCACTACAAGAATAGTCCGGTATTAAAGTCCAAAAGTATTTATTGTCTTCTTCACTAGGGGCTCCACTATTTTTCTAGATGGCCTTCAGACAGGAGCTGGACTCAGTGAAAGAAATGCAGGAGGCCAGGCCAGCCAACATGAGATGGAGTTGAAGTTGGTCCAGTCCTTGCTGGCAGTTATATACTCCATTATCATAGATGTGAATCTTGTGGACTAAGTACATGTACTGAATTAAAGAACTATTAAGCACCATGCTAAACCTAGATAACCATTGTCTTTATCAATTCCACCGATTTAGCACCTTGTAAGAATCCTTTTTTCAAGTTCAGAGTTCTGGCCCATAACATATTGGAATTGCTTTGGATTTCTGAAGTGCTGAGAACCAAGTGTTTCATAAATGATCTTCACACATTCTTGCTCTTATTGTGAACAACATATTCCTTGTTCTGCTTGTTTTGCTCAGCATCAGTTCATGTAAATCTTTCCAGGTCTTTCTATAGTCAGCTTTTTCATCATCCTTTTTATAGGACAATAATATTCCATTACCTTCCTGTACCAAAGTTTATTCAGCCATTCCCCAGGTGATGGGAATGCACTCTTTTTTCAATTCTTTGTTACCACAAAAAGAACTGCTGCAAACATTTTTTTGCAGATGTAGGCCCTTTTCCCTCCATTATAATTTTTTCATATAGACCCAGTAATGGTACTGCTGGGTCAAAGGACATGCAATGTTATATAGTCCATTGGGCATAGTACAGATTACTCTCCAGCATAGTTGGATAAGTTTACAACTCCACTACTAAAGCATAAATAACCCAGTTTTCCCACTTCCCCTGCAACACTTATCATTATCTTTTCCTGTCACCTTAGCCAATCTGAGAGGTGTGAGATGGTACTGTAGAACTTTTCTAATTTTCAATTCTCTAATCAATAGTGATTTAGGGCATTTTTCATATAATTATAAATGGCTTTAATTTTGACATCTGAAAATTGTTTGCAAGGTTAGCATTGCCTGCTCTATTCAGGAAAGAGTCTGGTTTCCCAGGGTTTGTCTTTTGAGCTGGAACTGGAAGTTGCTCTACTGATTTGCTCCTCTATTGTGTCATAACTGAGGGTATTAATTGCTGATTTGCTGTGATTAAGCTCCTCTCACTGGCTTTCCCACAGTCTATCTAACCTAGACTGAACGCCTCTTTCACCCTAGTGAGACTGACCTTTCTTGAAGTTTTTTTAGTCCATTTTCATCTGGAAAGTGATTTCATTCCATCGGATTCTGTTCAGATGCTTTTTTTTTTTTTTTTTTTTTTTTGGTTTTTGAGGAAACTGAGAGAGCTTGAGCAGCTTCTTTATTTTGAGGAAACTGATAGAGCTTGAGCAACTTCTTTACACCTCCATCTTGCCTCCACTATCTGGTACAAAAATAAAGACAATATTTTCTGAAACACTTGGCCTGAAGGGTTTCATCTCAAAAAGCCAAGAGTTTGGGAATCTGGATGGGGATATGTGTTATGAGCCAGAACTTGAAAGCCGGTGCTGTCAGTGGAATTGGTAGAGACTATAATTATCTAATTTATTTTTTTTCTTTTTATATTTTTATTTTACTTTGAGACAGATAGTACTGTCAGAATATAGATATACTTCACTTTTTTTTAATTATAACTTTTTATTGACAGAACCCATGCCAGGGTAATTTTTTACAGCATTATCCCTTGCACTCACTTCTGTTCCGATTTTTCCCCTCCCCTCTACCCCCTCCTCCAGATGGCAAGCAGTCCTTTACATGTTGGATAGGTTACAGTATATCTTAGATACAATATATGTGTCCAGAACCGAACAGTTTTCTTGTTGCACAGGGAGAATTGGATTCAGAAGGTATAAATAACCCGGGAAGAAAAACAAAAATGCAAGTAATTTACATTCATTTCCCAGTGTTTTTTCTTTGGGTGTAGCTGCTTCTGTCCATCCTTAATCAATTTAACCTGAATTAGCTCTCCTTATCGAAGAGATCCACTTCCATCAGAATCCATCCTCAAACAATATCGTTGTTGAGGTGTATAATGATCTCCTGGTTCTGCTCATTTCACTTAGCATCAGTTCATGTAAGTCTCACCAGTCCTCTCTGTATTCATCCTTCTGGTCATTCCTTACAGAACAATAATATTCCATAACGGTAATATACCACAATTTACTCAACCGTTCTCCAATTGATGGGCATCCATTCATTTTCCAGCTTCTAGCCACTACAAACAGGGCTGCCACAAACATTTTGGCCCATATAGGTCCCTTTCCCTTCTTTAGTATCTCTTTGGGGTATAAGCCCAATAGAAACACTGCTGGATCAAAGGGTATGCACAGTTTGATAACTTTTTGAGCATAGTTCCAAATTGCTTTCCAGAATGGCTGGATGTGTTCACAATTCCACCAACAATGTATCAGTGTCCCTGTTTTCCCACATCCCCTCCAACATTCTGCATTATCTTTCACTGTCATTCTAGCCAATCTGACAGGTGTGTAGTGGTATCTCAGAGTTGTCTTAATTTGCATTTCTCTGATTAATAATGATTTGGAGCATATTTTCATATGTCTATAAATAGTTTCAATTTCTTCATCTGAGAATTGTCTGTTCATATCCTTTGACAATTTATCAATTGGAGAATGGTTTGATTTCTTATAAATTAGAGTCAATTCTCTATATAATTATCTAACTTAGAATGGTGCTTAACAGTTCTCTTGTTCAGTACATGTACTTAGTATTTACTATAGTTCTCCAAGATTCACACCTTCAATAAGAGAGCATATATAAGCTAGGAGCCTCAGCCAGGATTGAGTCAGGGAGATTCAGAAGACAGAGAAGCCGGAAAAGGAAGGTGGGAGTTCAAGCTCTCAGAACCAAGCCAGACTTAAAGACTCTCCAGAAAGCTACCCAGACCTAACAAGGAGATAATAAAGAATCTGGACTATAAGAAAACCAATCATGCCACAGGAAAGGAGACAAGATTTGGAAAGAGAGAATAAAGCATGTGGATTTTAATCCCTGGCTGTACTGGTGTGGTGACTACTGAAGTGAAACGAAGGCTCCCATTAGAGACCACAAGAAAACCTCAACAGAGAATATTACATTTTAGGGAAAATATTACATTTTGGTGCCAGAACGTGGGGCCAAAAACTTTCTTCTGTGACCCAGAAATTTGAATGAGTACACAAATAGACAAGGAAACTTTGTTAACGGCTAAAGTAGTATTTCAACTAATGGGACAGATGTTTAGAAAACTGCATTGTTTTCCTCTTCAAGGAAAATGTGTCAAAAGCTTGGTCAGACCGATAAAAAATCAAGGTTTGATTGTAAATTGGGAGCAGATCATTGAACTTTTAGAAACTTTACAGTATACAACTCCTTGGTTCTCTAAGGAAAAAGAATTGGATCTAGATGAGTGGAAATTAGTAGGAGAGCAACTATGTCAATTCTACAATGAAAATTTACCTGATTCAGTTTCCAAAGAAATACTTTATACATATAATTTAATACAACTGGTTTTAGGAAATTATATGAGTTATAGAATAAGGAAAAAGAAGAAAGAGCAGGAGGGGGAGGATCCAAATAAACTATCTGAAAAGGATGAAGAATCAGATAAGAAATTAGTTAAGTACAATTCTGAGTGTAGTACTTCACAGCAGAAGCCATTAGGGCATCCCCCATCCCCTGACCCACTTCCCTCAATTAATCCTTCATGGGTGGAGGTAGAAGGAGGAGGGGGAGAGGCAGTAACACAATCAGAACCACCTATGAAGCAGTCTGTGACAAGATTACAAAAAGCCCTAGTTAAGGCAAAAAATGAAGGACAGGATGTATCTGATTTAATAAATGCATACCCTGTGATTGGAGAGCTTGATTCTTCAGGTCAACAAAGGAGAAGATGCATTCCTTTTGATCTGAAAAAATTAAACATTTGAAAAAGGGTTGCACTCTTTATGGGGCTACATCATCTTATGTTAAGATGTTACTAGAGAGTTTGACATATGAAATTTTAACACCCAGTCATTGGAAATCCATATCAAGGACATGTATAAAACCTGGACAAAACTTGTTGTGGCTTTCAGAGTATCACAAATTATGTAGGATTCAAGCCCAACTCAATAAGCAAACTGGAGTTAATGTACAAATCACCTTTGACCAACTAGCAGGTGAAGGTCAGTATGCAGAGAATTCAGCACAGATTAAATACCCCCTAGGAGCATATGAACAAATTGTCACTGATACTATAAAAGCTTGGTTACCTTCCCAGGGAAAGATCAAGAGGAAACTGTCCCGGAAATAGAGCAAGGTCCCAATGAACACTTTGCTGATTTTGTCGGACATTTGCAAACAGCTATCACAAGAACCATTAGAGAAAATGCAGCTATAAGAATTATGATCAGACAACTGGCTAAGGAAAATGCTAATGAGATTTGTAGAAGAATTATATTGGGACTATACAAAGATGCTCTTTAGAGGAGATCAGAAGATGGTGTGCCACAGTGGGCACAAGTGCTTATTATACCCAGAGTATGATGAACATGGGAAGACAGAGACCCTCCTGGCAAGGGACTTCTAGAGAAAGTCATTGATGTTTTCAATGTGGAAAAATAGGATATCTCAGAGCCCTAAGAAGGCAAAGCGATAGAGAGGACAGGGTGAGAGAAGACCTAAAACCCTATGTCCAAAATGCCACAAAGCCTTCCCCGGGACCTCAGAATGTAGATTGACCCAGGGAAATGAGAGGCAAGGTCCAGCTCCAAGATATCTTACAAAATTCAGGTGGGGCATGATGGCAGCTAATGTTACACCTTTAGAAGTTCAGGCTTCTGGTGTGATCAATCAGTCTACAAACAATCATGTGGCAGAAAGGAATTAAATGATCTATCAGCCAAAAAGCAATCAGATGACAGAAAGGGATTATAATTGTGGAGAATGCAGGCTTTTTAACTGAAAAGAAGGGCAGTATTCAGTGAGAGCAGGTCCAATATAATGAGCAGCTCCAATGTAATTGCCAGATGATGAGAAGAGATTTAGAAAGTAGTATATAGAATGGACTAGATAGGTTAACTGCTTGGGAGAAAGGGTTTGTTTCTATTAATACAGATGGAGAAGGAATCAGATGGGTGCCAACGAGCACCTGGAGAGAGACAAAAAAAGAGAAAAACCTCAAAACAAAGGAGAAGACTTAACAACAAAATCTGCAGGAATCATTGGATTCCCTAACAGAAGATAAGACTATTGCAGGACTTTGAAACTTGCAGGAATTATTGGATTCCTGGCATATGAATTAATGGACAATAGATTCCTTTTGGACTATTTCTAGGACTTATAAAGATGTATAATTCCTCATGTTGATTCATGTTATTTGTTACATCACTACTAGACTGTTTTACTAAGTGCTTATGCAATTTATGTAATTATGTGTAATACCTCCCATATCGATGGATTTATGTATACCTATTTTAAGAGTGAGTCCCTTCAAAAACCTGCTAATCTGATTTGATTTCCCATTTCCTTTGGTGTTTTTATCTCCCTTCCTGAGATGCCAGGGAGGGCATTATCACCTCGTTTTTTTGGTGTTTTCACCCATTTTTGAGCAGTCAAGAAAGGCAGGTTTGCCTTCTTTTTGGGGGTTCTCACCTCCTTGAGAAGTCAGGGAGGGTCATGACCACCTATGTTCTAAAGCAAAAGAAAGCAGGAGATATTATGGGTCAGAACTTGAAAGAAGGTGCTAAGTCAGTGGAATTGATAGAGACAATAATTATCTAATTTAGCATGATGCTTAACAATTCTCTAGTTCAGTATATGTACTTAGTACTTACTATAATTCTACAAGATTCAAACCTTTGATAAAAGAGCATATGTGGTGAGCTTTTTCTTCTCAAAATGCAGCCAGGTGATAAAAGTTCAGATCTTTTATTATCTCCAATACAGCCCGGTTAGCTTAGAGGCCTATCTCTCTGCTTGGTTCCAAGAGCTCTTGCTGCTTTGTCCTTTGCTTCTGCCTCTGCTTTCTTCAGCCTCCAGAGCCAGTACCAAGTTGAATCTGTCTTGCCTTGAAGAGAGGGCTTCTGGCGTAATTTTGCTGAAATCCCGACTTGTAGCTTCTTCACTCTGAAGAACTTCTTCGACTGGCCCATTGGCCTATTTATGCTCCTTCCAGAGAGAGGGATTATGGGTTTTCTCCCATAGTGCTCTCTGGCCCAACAAGCTTCAAGAGAGGTGTGAACTCATTGAACTCCAATGAGTAAAGGTGTGAACACAAGCCTTGTATTAATTAGTTCTACTTAGTACCTTGTTTCAGGTTCTGCCCAGAACATCTTCTTGTAAGATTAGATCAACTCTAATTAGTTAGCAGTTAGTAAGGATTCCAACATCTCCCCCTTTCTTTTGTTTTAAAACATAGGGGGTTTCTGAGGGGGCACACATAAATCCATCAATATGGGCCAGAACTTTGTAACAGATATACATGGTATACATAAATCCATCAATATGGGAGGCATTATACATAATTTACATAAGCACATAGCAATATAACACAGGCTATTAGTAATGTAACAACATAAATCAACCTGAAAATTTACACATGTCCATAAGTCCTAGAAATAGTCCATAAGCAATCCATTGTCCATTAGTTCATGTGCCAGGAATTTAATAATTCTTGTAAGCTCTGAAGTACTGCAAAAGGTCTCATCAACAATTTTTCATCTTAAGGAATCCAATGATTCTCGCTGGTTTTTCAAGAACTAAAACAGTTTCATCTTGTGTTAGGAAATCCAATGATTCCTGAGATTTTAAAAAGTTCTTTTAACAGTCTCATAGTCAGCCATCTGATTCTTTCTCCATCTGTGGAAATGTAAGCAGATCCTCTTCCCCAAGCAGTTACATTGGAGCTGTTTGCACTGGATATTGCCTTGTTGTCTTAAAAGGCCTGTATTCTTCCAAACTGTAATCCTGATTGCTTTTCTGTTGGTTGATGACATCAGAGTCCTGAATTTCTAAAGTCTCTCTGGGTGTAACCTCAGCTGCTATCATGCCCCACCTGTCCTTTGATTGATACTTTGGAGCTGGGCCTTGCCTCTCATTCCTCGGGGTCAATATACATTTAGAGGCCCAATGAAAGCCTCGGTTACATTTTGAACATGGGGTGTTGGGTTTTCTCTCACCCTGTCTTCTCACTCTATCTCCATTTCTACATTGAGCTCTCAAATGTCCAATTTTTCCGCACTGAAAACATCGACGAGTTTCTCTAGAATTCCTCTGCCAAGAAGGACCTTGTCTTTCCATGTTCATCATAGTCTGAGCATAATAAGCATTTGTGCCCACTGTGGCACAGCGTCTTATGATTTTCTCTAAAGGAGCATCTTTGTCTAGCCCCCATATAATTCTTTTGCAAACCTCATTGGCATTTTCCTTAGCCAAATGTTTAGTCATTATTTCTGCTGCTGCATTGTCTCCAATGGTTCTTATTACAGCTGTTTGTAAACGTCCCACAAAATCTGCAAAAGTTTCATTGGGACCTTGCTCTATTTTTGTGAAAGCATTATTTCCATCTTTCTGTCCAGGGAGAGAATTCCAAGCTTTTATTGCAGCCTTAGAAATTTGCTCATACACTGTTATGGGATAATAAATTTGTTCTGAACTCTCTGCATACTGACCTTCACCAGCTAGTTGGTCAAAAGCAACTTGTACAATAGCTCCTGTTTGCCTATTGCGTTGGGCTTGAACCCTACATAATTCATGAAACTCTGAAAGCCACAATAAATTTTGTCCCGGTTCTAGACAAGTTTTCACTATGGATTTCCAGTCATTCGGGGTTAGGATTTCATAATACAAATTATCTAGTAACATCTTCACATAAGATGATGTAGCCCCATAAAGAGTGCAACCCTTTTTCAAATCTTTAATTTTTCCCAAATTAAAAGGAGTGTATTTTCTCTCTTTTTGACCTGAGGAGTTGAGCTCTTCAATCACAGGATATGCATTTATAAAATCAGATATATCTTCTCCTTCATTTTTTGCTTTAATTAATGCTTTTTCTAATCTTGTCAAATTCTGCTTTACAGGAGAAGCTGACTGTGTTTCTGTCTCTCTCCCTCCCCCTTGTTCCACCCATGAAGGGTTAATTGCGGGGGGAGGGTCATGAGATGTGGAATCACCTAATTCCTCCTGCTGTGAAGTATCATACTGAGAATTGTAATTAACCCCATTCTCATCTGATTCGTCCTCCTTTTCACCTAGTAAAGTTGGCACTTCTTCCTCCTGTACTTTCCTTTTCATCATTCTATCACTTAAATAACTTCTTATAGCCAATTGTATTACATTATATGTATTAATTATTGAGTTAGGCCCATTTTTATCATAGAATTGACAAAGATCCTCTCCAACCAATTTCCATTCATTTAGATCTAATTCCTTATCAAGAGAGAAACAAGGACATATGTCCTTTACAGTTTGTAAAAATTCAGTGATTTGCTGTAAACTTATAATTAAACCTTGGCTTTCCATAATTTTGACAATGCTCTCTAAACATTTTCCTTGAACAGAAACAGGCTGTTTTCTAAATATCTGTCCCATCTTAGCTGAAATTCTACTTTAACTCTTTTAACAAAATTTCTTTGTTACACTCACCCTAATTTCTGGGTTGAAGAGTCTTTTCCACTGGGTCAGGATCAGAGGCTTTTCCACTTGAATCAGGATCAGAGCTTTTCACTGAAATCCACTGAGGGGGGGGGGGGGTCTGTTAGCCCCACGTTGGGCGCCAAAATGTTGGAGTTCAAATGTTGGGTTCTTGTTCTTCTTTAAAATATTATAAAGGTTCTCTCTGGGTGCCTTCCCTGGAATCAGGATTTTGTCGGTCCCTGTTCGGGCGCCAAAATGTGGTGAGCTTTTTCTTCTCAAAACGCAGCCAGGTGATAAAAGTTCAGATCTTTTATTATCTCCAATATAGCCCGGTTAGCTTAGAGGCCTATCTCTCTGCTTGGTTCCAAGAGCTCTTGCCGCTTTGTCCTTTGCTTCTGCCTCTGCTTTCTTCAGCCTCCAGAGCCAGTACCAAGTTGAATCTGTCTTGCCTTGAAGAGAGGGCTTCTGGCGTAATTCTGCTGAAATCCCGACTTGTAGCTTCTTCACTCTGAAGAACTTCTTCGACTGGCCCATTGGCCTATTTATGCTCCTTCCAGAGAGAGGGATTATGGGTTTTCTCCCATAGTGCTCTCTGGCCCAACGAGCTTCAAGGGAGGTGTGAACTCATTGAACTCCAATGAGTAAAGGTGTGAACACAAGCCTTGTATTAATTAGTTCTACTTAGTACCTTGTTTCAGGTTCTGCCCAGAACATCTTGTAAGATTAGATCAACTCTAATTAGTTAGCAGTTAGTAAGGATTCCAACAAGCATATATAAGCTAGGAGCCTCAGCCAGGATTGAGTCAGGGAGACTCAGAAGCCAGAGAAGGGAAGAGGGAGTTCAAGCTCTCGGAACCAATGTGAGAATGAAAGGCTCTCCAGAAAGCTACCCAGCCCCAGGAAGGAGACAATAAAGGGCCTGGAGTATCAGAAAGCTAACCAGGCCACAGGAAAGGAAACAAGACTTGAAAAGAGACAATAAAGGATTTAGACTTTAAACACCAGCTGAACTTGTGGTGATGACTGAACGAAAATGAAGGCTGCTTCCAGAGATCCCAAGAAAACCCCCCATAGAGAAGATTACATTTTAGAGGGAATATTCCAAATACCCTCGATGAATGGACTAATGGAGAACTATTTAAAATCAGAGTTTTATGACATTCTTAGAAAACTGGAGCTGATTTGTATAACCAAGACATAGTGCCTATGAAACTTTTCCTGCCTCCTGGACAAATTGCATGATTGAAGATCTCATACAAGTGCATTTTCTGTTGTGTTTAGAGATCAGAGATTATAGTACTCATTGAATATGGAGTGAACCATTGCTTATCTCAGTTTTTACTAAGAAGTACAAAGAATTCTTACAGAATTCTTATTAATAGGTAACAGTAATGTGGAATTCCAATTTTGGCAGTAGATTTCACTATGAGGAGTTCTCCATTTCCTATTCCTTATCAATTTTGATATAGAGAACTTTTGCTCCTAGAACAAGTTCTCAGGCACATGTTTTGTTTTCAGAGAAATAAAATTCTCCCTATAATTATAAGAGGAGGCAAATGTATGCTATAGAAAATCTCAGGAATATAATTGTTGATATTTGAACTGGAAGAGAAGATGACTTAGAGAAGACATGTAACTATGCTTCACTATTAAATTAACAGCTTCATGCAGGGGACAAAAAATGTTCCACTTGAATTTCCAGAAAAGAAATAGGAACAAAAAGACAATGTTCCAAAGATACTGATTTAGCCAAAAAGTTAATCAAAAAATATTCTGTCTTTCAGTCAAGTTATCTAAAAGGGGTAAAGACCTTTTTGGAGAATTTTTCCTCCTTGTAATGTTTCACACAGAAACTTAGAAAGTACTTGATAGAGACATTGGAAAAAGGATTCTTGGATGGGCACAGTTTCAGATTTTCCTTCCAACTTTTCCATTCCATAACACCATAATTTTGTGATCTAAAACTATAAATTAAAATTTACAAGCAAATCATCTGCTCTGTGAAACTTATTAATAGCTGTTTATTATACAAATATGAAGGCCAAATTCCTACAGTGAAGGAACTCATTGTCTTCTTTCTGTTTCATTTAGATTAGCTGTGGTTCATTTGATCTTCTATTGAATGATAAAGTCCAGTACCCTTTTTTATATCAGATGGGGAAAGAGCAATGTGCTCTTCACCTGGCATTTATTCAATTGATGCTGCATTTTGACTGGACATGGATAGGACTGCTTGTTTCTGATAACCCAAAAGGGGAAATATTCTTCAAGGATCTGAAGGAAGAAATGGTCAGGAATAATTTGTGTGTGACTTTTAAGGAAACAGTGCCCAAAAACTTTAGAGACAGAGAAACTTTTGACCTAACTTCTAGGATTATTTCATCATCATCAAATGTGATTTTCATCTATGGAGATACTGATTCCCTTCATGAACTTTCCAGTGTATTGATGTTTTATAAACCTTATGGAAAGTTGTTGATTACCACATCTTCTTGGGATTTTTCCATTGATACAGATTTAGACCAGTTTCCCACTTTTCATGGTACAATACTATTTTCTCATACCCAGAAGGAGATTCCTGGTTTTACAGATTTTGTAAGAAGCCTGAATTCAAGTGTGAACCCTGAGGACATTTTCCTAAAATCTTTCTGGGAGAGTATCTTTAAATGTAGATTTTCCAAAAAAGGTGATGTAGAAATGTTCGATCTTTTATGTTCAAAAGGTCTTTCCTTCAGAGATTTAGATTTGTCTTTTACGAATATTGACATCGCCCTTCTGGAACTGATTCCAAATGTTTACAATGCAGTGTATTTAGTGGCCCATGCTCTCCATCAAATACTCCATTCTGAGGTAAAGGAGGCATCAGACCTTGGGAGAAACCTAGATCTTCCTTGGAAGGTAACCTATCTCTTCAAAAATTGGGCTTAGCATAGGCTACACAATATTCTCTTGTTAAAGATTTGTTCTAGAGAGGATGCAGTGATGACTTGGGTTATTCCTTTATATAGTTTTCAGTTTTTTCCCCCTTTTGATTACATGTAATTCTGGATGGAAACAATAAAATTACTTCAGATTTATTTATTTCAAATTTTATATAACAATCTTTTAAAAATAATTTATTTAATACTTTCCTCAGTTACACTTAAAATAATTTTTGTTTGATTTTTAAAACTTTTGAGTTCCAGATTCTCTCCATTATTCCCACTCCAGTTCCTTGTAAGATAATATATGTGAAATTATGCAAACCATTTCTATAAAAGTCATGCTGTGAAAGAAAAGAGATCTTTCAATTTAATTTTAAAAAACCTGATAAAATAAATTGAGACAGGGCAAGAGAAAGAGATACACACATCGAGAGATAGAGAGACAAAGAGAACAAGAAAAAGAGCAGGAATGATAGAGAGACAGAGACAGAGAGAGAGCGAGAGCGAGAGAGAGAGAGCGAGAGAGAGAGAGCGAGAGCGAGAGAGAGAGAGAGAGAGAGAGAGAGAATATACAACAATCTGTATTCAGACACATGACACAGTCATTTTCTTCTCTGGGTATGGAAAGATTTTTTAAAATCACATTTAAGAAACATCTGACACAGAAAGAGCATGGCTGACAGTGAAACTGTTGAAGTAGCTTTGAAATCTTCAGGAATCATTGGATTCTGTAACACAAGGTGAGACAGTTTCAACAGGAATCATTGGATTCCTTGAGATGAAAAATTGTTGATGAGACTATTGCAGTACTTCAGAGCTTACAGGAATTATTGGATTCCTGGCACATGAACTAATGGACAATAGATTCCTTTTGGACTATTTCTTGGACTTATGCACATGTATAAATTCTCATGTTGATTCATGTTATTGGTGACATTACTACTAGCCTGTGTTATATTGCTATGTGCTTATGTATTTTATGTAATTATGTGTAATGCCTCCCACATTTTTTTTCTTTTTTTAAAAATTTTATTTAATAATAACTTTATATAGACAGAATCCATGCCAGGGTAATTTTTTTACAACATTATCCCTTGCACTCATTTCTGTTCTGATTTTTCCCCTCCCTCTCTCCACCCCCTCCCCTAGATTGCAAGCAGTCCTCTATATGTTAGATATGTTGCAGTATATCCTAGATACAATATATGTTTGCAGCATCGAACAGTTCTCTTGTTGCACAGGGAGAATTGGATTCAGAAGGTATAAATAACCCGGGAAGAAAAATAAAGATGCAGATAGTTCACATTCATTTCCCAGTGTTCTTTCTTTGGGTGTAGCTGCTTCTGGCCATCATTTATCAATTGAAACTCAGTTAGGTCTCTTTGTTAATAAAGTCCACTTCCATCAGAATACTTCCTCATAAAATATTGTTGTCGAAGTATATAGTGATCTCCTGGTTCTGCTCATTTCACTCAGCATCAGTTCCTGTAAGTCTCTCCAAGCCTCTCTGTATTCATCCTGCTGGTCCTTTCTTACAGAACAATAATATTCCATAACATTCGTATACCACAATTTCCCCAGACATTCTCCAATTGATGGGCATCCATTCAATTTCCAGTTTCTAGCCACTACAAACAGGGCTGCCACAAACATTTTGACACATACAGGTCTCTTTCCTTTCTTTAGTATCTCTTTGGGGTATAAGCCCAGTAGTAACACTGCTGGATCAAAGGGTATGCACATTTAGATAACTTTTTGGGCATAATTCCAGAATGCTCTCCAAAATGGTTGGATTCGTTCACTATTCCACCAACAATGCATCAGTGTCCCAGTTTTCCCGCATCCCCTCCAACATTTATCATTATTTTTTCCTGTCATCTTAGCCAATCTGACAGGTATGTAGTGGTATTTCACAGTTGTCTTAATTTGCATTTCTCTGATCAATAATGATTTGGAACACTCTTTCATATGAGTGGTAATGGTTTCAATTTCATCATCTGAAAATTGTCTTTTATTATCCTTTGACCTTTTATCAATTGAAGAATGGCTTGATTTCTTATAAATTAGAGTCAGTTCTCTATATATTTTGGAAATGAGGCCTTTATCAGAACCTTTAACTGTGAAGATGTTTTCCCGGTTTGTTGCTTCCCTTCTAATCTTGTTTGCATTTGTTTTGTTTGTACAAAGAATGCCTCCCATATTGATGGATTTATGTACACCTTGTTTCATACCTCTTTCAAGTGAGCCCCTTTAGAAACCCACTAATCTGATTTGATTTTGTATTTCCTTTGGTGTTTTCATCTTTCTTGCTGAGATGTCAGGGAGGGTGTGACCACCTTCTTTTTATGGTGTTTTCACTCCCTTTTTGAGCAGTCAGAGAAGGTGTGATCACCTTCTTTTGGGGGTTCTCACCTCCTTGAGAAGTCAGGGAGGTCATAACCACCTATGTTCTAAAACAAAAAAAAGCAGGAGATGTTAGAATCCTAGTGTTACTTCAACGTAAAACAAGATGATAACTCAAGGGAGATGTTAGAATCCTAGTGTTAACTCAATGGAATTGATGCAATGCTTGTGTTCACACCTTTAGAGAGCTCATATAAGCAAGAAGTATTTAAGTACTCATTGGAGTTCACACTTTGGGAGATTTCAGGGTTTAATATGAGATATTCAAATTCACACCTCCTTTAATCCCTGCCTCCAGAAGGAGGAGTCAACCTTTGGGAGATCATATATAAAGAGGCTCCTAGCTTTAGTTAGTGACTTCGGAACATTGCCAGGGGTTCGAAGGGAACACTCTGGGAGGAACCCCCAAGGCGTCTCTTGGAGGCAAGAGAGATTCATGCCATTTTCCACTTGGCTGGCTGGAGGCTGAAGGATAAACCTTTGGATATGGAGACATTCGGAGGGAGCTCTTGGAACCAAGCAGAGAGATAAGCCAAGAAAACTAACCAGGCTATTTTGAGGAAGCCATAAACTTTTTATTGAACAAGCAAATGAACTTTTAACACCTGGCTACATTTGGGGTGATTATTGATCTGAACTGATACTAGGGCTACCTCCCCAAGAAACCTGCTCACAGATAGAACCAACCTTTATATTATGTTTCAAAGAAGAACACCACACATTCTTTAGAGTATTCATGGATCAGTGTACTACTGAGAACAACTGGTCATCCCAGAACATTGCTATTACTGTGTATATAGTACATTTTACTTTGCTTGAATCTGTGGAGGATTTTCCAACATTTTTTTCTGAGAGCATCCTGCTCATCATTTCCCATAGAACAATAATATTACATAAGAAACATATACCAAAATTTATTCAACCATTTCCCAATTGATGGACAATCCCTCAATTTTCTTTTTTATATTCCATTTGCTTTTCTTACTTAATGTACTCAATTTGAAAATTTGTAGAAGTTGGCTTTCGTCTATGCAGCTCTTCTTTGTTTTGTAGGAAAAACCTAAATCTGACTGCTGTTCTAATTCTACTTTGCTTAATTACATTGTCTTTTCATTTCCTTGGACAAATTTGACTTGCTTTGTATATATAGGACTTATTTGGACAACACATTACAGATCTTCAAAAATGTGACAGACTTTGGCCTCTTTCCCATCAGTGGTTAAAGCACATTTGTATTATGATGTTGAACAGTTTTCCTTGGATTCCAAGAGATACCATCCTGTCATTTTTGATTTAATAGCCAAGTATTTCATTCCTCACCTTTTTATATATGATAATGACTACATCATTTCTTATAGGTGATTTTTTCCCACAGTAATATATGTGATGATTACTAGAATTAAACTTTGCTAACAAAATTTTCTGTAATGAAAACTCTCCTCTCTCTCTCTCTCTCTGGCTCTTGCCCTCTCTCATATGTGTGTTTTCAAGAAAAATTTATGTCTGCAAGATTTGGACTTAGAAGAAAGATAAGTGCTGCAAAACTGATTCTATGGTATAATAGTGGTGCTGAACAAGACTTTAGAAAGACTCTTGTTCGTCGAGGGGATAAAATCAGTCAATACTTAAATTAATCCCCACTGTTCACTGGAAATTCAAATCCTAAAGCAATTAAGCCTTTGTCCACATAATATGAAGATGGGACCCACTGGCAAAGACCCTGTTGTTAGAAATGATTGAAAGTAAAAGGAACAAAGAATGGTACAGTTTAAGATAGATAATGTCATGGAAATTATTAATATTAACTTGAACAGATTTTGAGATATAGTAGAGCATAGCAGGGTAATGTAGGCTATGGTCCATGGGGTCATGAAGGGTAGGACAGGACTTAATGACTGAACAACAAATGTGTACTAGGAATTCTGCCCAATTAGATTATTTTTCTTTTCCCCAAAATAATCAGATCTTACCATTAAATTTCTCAGTGTCAACAATGTAGATTAAATTTCTGTTTTTCAACCTTCTCATTCTATATTTTGTAATTCTCTGGGAAATTTTCTTGAATATTTTCCATTGACCACTGAAAATCACAATCGGAGTTTTCCAAATAAATTTCTAGTTTTTACTGAAAACTCTGTTTCAAATCTTCCTCAGATTGAATTATTGTTTCATATTCTTACACTTTGTCATTTTAAAATTTCATTCATAATTTGTTCCATTGAAGTTATTCTCCTTCCTAATTTTTTTCAGGAATGATTTTGCCAAAGGTTTAGTTTCATTATCATTTGTGTTTGCTTTTATTTTAACTTTGAATTGCATCACTGTGAATAGCAAATTCTCCTTTATTCCTAAATTGACCTTTTTATCTATTTCTGAGATTTATATTGTACAATTTTATTTCTCCCTTTTTCCTCTTTTTTATTAAAGCTTTTTATTTACAAAACATATGTATGGGTAATTTTTAAAATATTGACCCTTGCAAAACCTTCCCTTTCATATTTTCTCCTCTTTCCACCCACCCCATCTCCCACATGGCAGGTAGTCCAATACATGTTAAATATGTTAAAATATATGTTAAATCCAATATATGTATACATATTTATACAGTTATCTTGCTGCACAAGAAATATTGGATCAAGAAGGAAAAAGACCTGAGAAAGAAAAGAAAATGCAAGCACACAACAACAGAAAAAGTGAGAATGCAATATTGTGGTCTACCCTCATTTCCCACAGTCTTCTCTCTGGGTGTAGATGGTTCTCTCCATCACTAAACAATTGGTACTTGTAATGTTCTGGTTAGCTTTCTGGAGGACTTGGAACCAGCCTTTGTTTCAGCAGAGTAATTACCATGAGAATAGCCAGGGATAAAGTCCAAAGTCTTTATTGGCTCCTTCACAGTCTCTCTCCTTCACTTGGGGGCCTGTCTAGCTTTCTGGAGGGCCTTCAGATGGGACTTGTTTTCGGTGGAGAATTAAAGGAAAGCCATCAGGAACCTGATCCAAGATGGAATGGTCTCTCCTCCAATCCTTCTTCGCTCATATATATATGTATATAAAAATATTAAGCATATATTATATGTATATTAATTATATATAATTATAATATTAGTTATATATTAAAATATATAACACATATACATTATATATATATAATTATATTATCATAGATGTCAATCTTGTAGAACTATATTCAGTACTAAGTACATGCACTGAACTAGAGTACTATTAATCACCATGCTAAACTAGATTAACATTATCTTACCAATTCTATTGAGTTAACACCTTCTTTCAAGTATACTTCTCCAGATGTCTAGCCTTTACAGGAACTGGTTTGAATCACCTCCTTGTTGAGGACAGCCAAGACCATTAGAATTGATCACACAGTCTTCTTGTTGCCTTGTTCTTGTTCTGCTCAGTTCATTTAGCATCAGTTCATGTAAGTCTCTCCAAGCCTCTCTGAAATCATCCTGTTGGTGATTTCTTGCAGAACAATAATTTTCTATAACATTCATATACCACAATTTACCTAGCATATCTGTAGAAAATAATTGGGTGCCGGTTTTGTTATTTTTCATTTGTCCTTAGTTTTCAAGGAGAAAGGAGAAAAGAGTTCAGAAACTCTAAGAGAAGGTCAAAAAGGAGAATGACAACTTTTGGAAGCTCCAGATTATGAGCCTGTTTTCCATTGATAGTCAAACCTGGGACTTGGGCATAATTCTTCTTTCCACAAAGAATAACAATCACCTGTCCTATATTTCAGATCCACCACTTTCTGAAATTCATCAGTTCTGTCAATAATGCCAGTGATGGGTCACATGAGGATGGAGTCCAGGCAGATGCTGAGACATATGATATACTCAATTATAAATCCTTCCCTGACCAGATAGAGACGCTGGTCAAAGTGGGTGAAGTGAATCCTCTTGCTCAGAGATTCAACATTAAGGAAGAAGACATAGATTGGCCAGAAGATTTCCATCAGGTAAGGAGCCAATGAAGATCAATGTTATCACTTTGTCTCTTTCGTTTCCTGGACACTGGTTGTTTCTTCACTGGTACAATGATGTTTCTCACAGATACTGGAAATGTGTGATAGGCTATTTATATCCACTAGAGTAGACAACAATTATCCCCAAAGGCATTTATTTACAGATGATTACTCAATATCTGGATTTATATAGACAAATAATTTAATCTGAGTTTGTATTTGAGTTGGGTACAGTTGTACAAAGCTGTGTTTTATTTTAAAGACACAATGGCTTCAGAGATTTTTAATATAAATGTTGCAGCTGTAGCCTCTGCTGATATCAAACATGTATTTCTATACAATTCCATCTGTGTATATATAGATCAATTCCATCGACCCTTTACAATAGTGCCAAGAACAGATTTCAAATATCAGCCTGAGAGAGAATAAGATTAGCCTGTAAAATCACCTGATTCATTGATTCAATCAAGCACTAATTGTGCAATTAGTTTATTTTGGTACATATTCTCTAAAATTATCATTCCCTGAAACATTCTAGGTAGAATGTTTGAATTTATGGAAACATAAAAACCCAAAACTTTCAGGGGTTAGAAAGTTGTTTTTTCAACAACATTTTCTCCCTTTCTCTGCTGGAAATATAGACTCCAACTTCTAGGTGCAATCTGAAGTGTGGCCCTGGATTCCAAAAGACAGCTCTTGAAAGCCAGCCCAGGTGTTGCTATGCTTGTACCCCATGTCCTGAAGGGACAATTTCCAACCAGACAGGTGGGTTCCTAAAGATAAACTGCCCTTTTTCCAAAGTAATGGATATTCTCATTTGTTAATCTTAAAGTGGTGTGCTTTGTATTTGGCAAAATCACAATAATTTCTGAGTTGAAATAACATTGCATTGATTCAGTCCTTTTCATTCAATATGCTTTGTGATCATTCTTATAATTAGAAGCATCCCATGGCAAAGATACCAAAAATTTGTCGAAGCAGAATCCATCAGAATTTTACTACCATGGGAACTCCTAATACTTCCTTGACCTTGCAGCCTAATTGGAATCTTCCCCATTCCTGTAGGAAAGCTTAGTCTAAAACTTAGTTTTAAACTTCTTCCCTCTTAACAGAAAAATTAAAAAAATATTTTGATTCTAAAAACTATTCAAACACAGATGCTTTTGGTTTAAGGGCAGAAGTCTGGTCTCTGGATTTAGTCTAATGAAAATATCCCTTGGCATAAGTTTGAGCAGAGTCCTCAAGGGAGATTATTTGAAAGATTTGTTTTTCTGGAGGATGGAGTCCCAACTCAAGAAAACTTGGTTCACAAAAAAATGAATAAAAATTGATCATCCTCAAACCTATCTCAGTGTCAAAGCTGATGAGACCTCATTGTGATTTGCTTTGTATTTGATATTGATCAATAAAATAGTACATTTGAAAGCTTACGCTTTGGGGGATTTTTTTGGGGGGTGGATTTTCTTGGTAGTTTTTCTTTCTCCATTTATTAAATCTTCTAATTTGTTTATATAACACTTACTCTTTAAGTCAGTCCTTTGGAATTTGATTTTTATTCTCATTTTACTTACTTCATTATGGTCAAGCTCCCAAAATAGACTATTTTTCACCTTATTTCAGTTAGCATTTCTTTTTTTCCAATCACAATTATTTTTCAGAATATAATGTGTAATATTTATTATGAAGGCTTTATTTTTTATAATAATAGCTTATCACTTGTCAAAATACATACAAAGATATTTTAAAACATTCATCCTTGTGAAAAAATACCTTGTGTTCTCAATTTTTCTCCCTCCTTCATCTCTCTTTTTCCCTAAACTGCAAGTAATTCAATGCAGTTTAAACATGTGCATTTTTTCTCAACACATGTCCCTATTTATTATACTTCACAAGAAAATCAGACCAACAGGGAAAAAATAAGAAAAAAAACCAAGGAAAGGAATAATGACAAAAAATGGTGGAAATACTATGTCGTGATTCACATTCAGTTCTCATAATCCTCTCTCTGAATGTAGGGGCTGTCTCCATCACAAGTCTCATTGTTGAAAAGAGCCAAGTCTATCACAGTTGATCATCACATGGTATCTGTTTCAGGGTACAGTATTCTCTTGAGTCTACCTACTTCCCTTTGCATCAGATAATAGAAATCTCTCCAGCCTTTCTGAAATCAGCCTGCTGATCATTTCTTATAAAACAATAATATTCCATTACATTCATATATCATAATTTGTTTAGCCACTCTCCAACTGTTGGGCATCCACCCTCATTCCAGTTCCTTGCCACTACAAAAAGAACAGTTCAAATATTTTTATACATATGGCTGCTTTTCTCTTTTTTATGATCTCTTTGGGATACAGACACAATAGATCCACTGCTGGATGCAGAATTTTGATAGCTTTTTCCTCATAGTTCCAAATTGCTCTCCAGAATGGTTGGATCAATTTACAACTCCACCAAAAACGTATTAGCGTCCCAGTTTTCCCACTTCCCCTCCACTATTTTCCATTATCTTTTCCAGTCATCTTAGCCAATCTGTGAGGTGTGAAGTGGTACTGCAGTTGTCTTAATTTGGATTTCTCTAATCAATAGTGATTTCGAGCATTTTTTTGTATGATTAAAAATGGTTTTAATTTCTTCTTCTGAAAATTGTTCATATTCTTGAACCTTGTGCCAATTGGAGAATGGCTTGTAGCTATAACCTTACCTTCAGAGAAATTCAACAAAAAATCTTTTTCACTTAATTTTTAAAAAGCAACTCTTGGCCTTCCTCTATGGTTTCAATGTTTCATTTCTGTTCTTAAAGTATTGGACTGTGTATAAAAGGACCCTTTTGGACTCATTGTAAGGGGTTTCAAATTAATGGATTGCAGGGAGTTTGAATTTTTGTTTGGCAAATCTATGATATGAAATAAATAATTTCAACACATTATTTTATCCATATGTGGAGAAACAAGGAAACTGAAATGTATCTTTATTTTATTCAGCCTTTAGAATATTTTTCCTTCTTACTTAGGAGTCCAAAAATGAGATGGAGCTCACTATGAAATGAATAACACTGCTTTATAGGAGACAAAATTCTGGTCAGTCTGGGATATAGCATGATTTTACTATTTTCCATAGATGCAGAGCAGTGCCTGCAGTGCCCTGAAGATCAATATCCAAATAGGGAAAGAGATCATTGCCTCCCCAGGACTGTGATCTTCCTGGCCTATGAAGAACCTCTGGGAATGACGCTGGCCTGTGCAGCCATATGCTTCTCCCTCCTTACTGTGCTTGTCCTAGGGGTCTTTGTGAAGCACAGGGACACCCCCATAGTCAAAGCCAATAACCGCAGTCTCAGCTACACTCTGCTGGTCTCCCTCAGCCTCTGCTTCCTCTGCTCCTTGCTCTTCATCGGCCATCCTACCACAGCCACCTGCCTGCTGCGACAAACGGCATTTGCAGTTGTCTTTACAGTAGCCATTTCCTCCATTTTAGCTAAAACCATCACTGTGGTTCTGGCCTTCAGGGCCACCAAACCAGGGAGCAGGCTTCGGAGCTGGCTGGGATCCACAGCATCTTACTCTCTCATTTTCACCTGCACCCTCATCCAAATGTGTCTCTGTGGCATCTGGCTTGGGACATCCCCCCCCTTCCTAGAGATGGACATCCACTCTGAGCCTGGCTCCATTATCATCCAGTGCAATGAGGGCACTCTTCTCATCTTCTACTGTGTCCTGGGCTACATTGCCTTGCTGGCCTTGGCGAGCTTCACCGTGGCTTTCTTGGCCAGGAACCTGCCAGATACTTTCAATGAAGCCAAGTTCCTGACCTTCAGCATGCTTGTGTTCTGCAGCGTCTGGATCTCCTTCCTGCCCTCGTATCAGAGCTCCAAGGGCAAGGCCATTGTGGCCTTGGAAGTCTTTGCCATTTTGACCTCCAGTGCCGGGATTCTCGCTTGCATCTTTGCTCCCAAGTGCTATGTGATCCTTCTAAGAATAGAACAAAATACTCAGGGGATACTTAAAAAGAAAGCAACTCCCTCAGAAGCCAGGGCTTCTCAAGCTCGTCAGTCACAGTCAAGGAGCTCCTTTAATCCGGTTATGAGAAAATGTTGAAGGCATCTCATTCATTTGCCTCTGTTTTCTCTGATATTCACCTTTGGTTTTAATTTCAATATAATAACCTTCTGCAAGCATTCTATTTCCTGATGTAAGAATAAAGGTAGAATGGGATCACTTGTTATTTTGAATTAGTTTACAGATAGCAGATTATATGTGAATGACATTTTTCAATATTGATGGAAAATAATTGTGGAATTTAAGTAAATGACTGTTTGGTTTGCAAGCCTCAATTTTAATAAGTCCATCCAGCATTCTGAATCATTGATGTGTTGCTTGGAAAATTAGAACTTTAATTTCCCTCCAGTTTGCTTGAATTATATCGTTAACAAATATTTTTGAGTGAATTGAACTTATCTATGATAGAAGATTTATGGGAAAATTTTAATTAATTTGCTGAGTTGAATGGTTTCTAACCAGTGAATATGGACTCGAAATTATTTAGCCAATCATTTTTCCATTAATTAATGAATTGTAGAGTGATCATTGGATCTAGAAATCTGTTCCAAAGCCTTATTATTTCCATCAAATACATCTTGTAACAATAGCTTGGGCATATAAGTAGTTGATTGCCTTGGAATAATAAAAATGAGACTATAATAATGCAGGAGTAATAATAGTCTTTTCTTTCTTCAAGAAATTGCCTTCAACTAGAATATTTTAGTGGTCATATTATTTATTTGTTGCATCACCTATTATTACAAAGTAACACTTCTTTTGTTTTTCTGAGATCTTTGAATATATATCCGGAGTTAGGTACTTCTAAGGAAAATTGATGGCTGAAATTCTGTGACTTGCTCTTAAAAAAAACAAAACACCACTATGACTACCAACAACAAGGTATAGGATGTAGTATTTTATGTAAATGCACTAATATTTGTTCAATAAAAAAAATTTACAAAAATTCCCCTGCCAAGATCTCTTCTTTCTTTTCTTTCTTTTTTAAAATGAATATTCCCTTCAAAAGCAACAGGAGATTCCCCAGGTTGATAATAGAGAAATTTACAAATCAGCGCTCTTCTAGAAATAATATAAAACAAAAGTAAAACTCTGAAGAGAAGAAGGACAAAAATTCAAGAACTGATTCCTAGGTAATTCTAGAAACTGTGTCTAAATTTAGTGTCCCCAACCTGGCATTCCAGACATTCTCACAACTCTTGGATCTCCTCTCCTCTCATTCCCAAATATGCCACAAACCTACAATTCTTTTTCCTTCTACACATTTAGAAACTTTTGAACTCAGTTCTTTATGCTTTCTTGACAGGAAATGAGTGTCATCTTAGTACCAGACCAAGTGGAAACTATGTCCTGCCATGAATCTCCAGTTCCAAATTCTCTTTTCTAGGCCAGAAAATACTCCATTCCCATTAGCCTGGGAAAACCTTAATTGTCTTACTTTCAGAAGTAGACCCATACAATTTCCCATCCCTGTGTCAATGAGGTTTAACAAATCAAGGTTGATCAAGAAGAGAACAAAATGTGTCTATCACTTTTTACAGATGATGTGATTTTTTTTTTCCTAGGAAACTCTAAAAAGTCAACTGAAAAACAAATTGAAATAATGAGTCATTTCAGCAAAATGGCAGGATAGGAGATAAATCCATAAAAATCACTAACAATTCTGTTTGTCAATCATCAAATGATGTAGGAAGCTAGAGAAAGACACATTTTTTGTTAATAACATTATAGACTGTACAAAACATTGGAGAGTCTGAGAAAACTCCTCACACAAATACAGAAAGAATTAAGTAACTGGATAAATTTTAATTGTTCATGATTAGACCAACCAAGATAATTCAGTAAAGAGAACACTTTCATTAATTCATTTATGATGTGATATTACCAGAATATGAAGTAAACTTGGGCAGTTTGATTGATATGTGAGTAAATAAGTAAAGGTCACACTAGGAAAATCAGTTTAGAGATTACCAAATATTCAAATATCTAATACTATTTAAACCTAATTCATCTGAAGAAATATCTGATCTGGAATGTGAAGGGAAATGTGAAAGAAAATGTCAAGAGAAAAGGGAAGGAAAGAAATTCACAAACCTCAAACCATATTATCAACTATACAAATTGAAATGATTTGATATTTGTTAACAATAAAAAGGTAAATCAATGACATAGGGAAAGGGAGAACCAAATTCAATTGAACTTGGTAAAACTCAGCTTTTAAGGGTTGAATGTAAAGAAGTCTGAGCCCTCCAGAACTGACACTTTGGAATTTTGGGTCAGGAAAAGACTTTTGACAGTCTCTGGAACAGTAAATGACAAATATATCAGTTGTTCCAGAAATCAATTGAGATTATTCAGTAGAAGGTCAAATATTGAAGCAGAATCTTGAAAAATCAGTGTATACGATGGAAAGATTGAACTCACTGGAACAGATGCTGCTATAGAGCAATATTGTAGGCGAAAAGAAAAGTACATGGGAGAGAAGAAGATGGACGGATAGTATCATGGAGACAAAGAAGAATTTGGGCAATCCTTGAGAGATAATGGAGGATAGAAGGAGTTGGTGTCCTGTTGTCTGAGACACAACTGTATAACAATAACAATATCCACCACAGTAGTAACAGTATCATGGACAAAGTAATTGAACTAACTTTTAACAATTTTCTTAAGACAAGATCACCTCAACTAGTTACATTTACGAGTGAATCCTGCTTTGTGGATTTTTGTTGTTGTTGTCCTGTTGTTGTTGGTGGGTGTTTTTCTGTTTGGGCAGGAGGCAGAATTGTTTGTTTTTAGTATTTGTGAGGCCAGTTGACATTAAATGACTGGTCTAGAGTCATACAACTAGAAAATGCCTGAGGCCACGTTTGAAGTCAAGCATATGAATCTTGCTGTTTCCAGGATTATGGTGGCCCCATGCTGCATTTTTATTATTGTATTGTATTTTTTATTGTATTTTATTAGTGGAAGAAATGACACTTTAAACATGAGGAGGTAGGGAGTCTTAGGGTGCCTGCCTCATCAGCTCCTTTTCCTGTTAATTTCAGGTACAATGGAGTTGAAATTGCTACTGAGTCATGAGTCTATTTCTCCTGATTTTGTCCATGGAGTAGTGTAGGGAGCAAGATTGAGAAAGACAGTTAAGTTGTCATGTTGGAAATTTTCCTATTATTTATAACCCAGGTACCATAGCCAGACAGGTAGGAAGTGCTAAGTGACTGAAGCAGGTTTGAACTCAGGTCCTTGTGACTCCAAGAGCAGTGCTCTATCCATTGTACCATTCAGCTGTCTCCTATAAGTGAATTCTCTTATAATTCTTTAGAACAATTTACCACAATATTATATGATGAATTTGAAAAAAATGGATTAAAAAGCTAAACAAAGGGGTTTTGTGACACAAATATCATTTTGATCCCACAACTAGACAGAGTAAAGAAAGATTTAAAAACCAAAGATTAATAAAAAGATCATCACACCAAAGTTCATTAATTTTTTTCAGTGCTATATGAATGAAATTTCCAAAGTATCATTTTATGGAGATTAAAACAAAATCACATAGAAATCATCTGGAACAACAAAAGCCAAGAGTATTCAGACAATCCAAAGGTCAAAAAAAACTATGAAAGCTACTTTTGCAACAGCAGATTATAAACTAGATGACAAAGTAGTAGTGGCTAAGAAATAAAGTACTAGCTCAGAGGACTAGATTAAAGACACAATACACATATTGTATGTATTACACAATACAATCTAAGGACGTTGGTAATCCAGAATTTGATAAATCTAAAGACTCTAGCTTTCAGAATCCAATGCACCATTTGAGAAAATTTGGAGGCCAAACTGGAAGGCAGTTTAGCAAACTAGCTATATATATATATACACATACATACATATATATGTGTATATATATATATACAGACTAAGATATATATACATATATATATATACAGACTAAGATATATATACATATATATATATATACAGACTAAGATATATATACATATATTTGTGCTTATGTATATATTTGCACCAAATGTCTTTGAAGAACATCTCATTTCATAAAAAAATAGGGAACTGAACCAAATGTAGGAATATAAAAAGTATTCCCTAGTTAATAAATTGGCAGAAGATATAAATAGGCAATTTTCAGGAAAAATAAAGTTATTGCTGGTTACCTGAAAAATTATGTAAATTATTATTAATTAGTGAAATAAATATTAAAATATTTCTGAGACATCATATTTCACTTTCCCACCCAACATATACAATGATATTTTGGTGTGTGTGTGTGTGTGTGTATGTGTGTGTGTGTGTGTAGGAGTGTATGTAAAAAAGAATAAAAGGTAACTTTTCCGAGGTCCATATAATATTTTTCTTTACTATCTTCAACAGTTAGATCAATTTTCAAATCCCTGCCTATTCTATCTATTCTTGGGACTTTTCTAGATCAGGAATTGGCTTAAGTATTTGACTTAATTTCTCATTATAGATATACACTTAGAAATACATATAATGTTTAATAAATAGTTTGAATTCACACTGATTTTCATTAGGTTAGCTTAAAATTTGCTGGACTAAGTGTTTTTAAGAAATTAAAATGGTTTTAAAAATTGAATGAGAAGGATAGTGGAAAAATGCCAAAAAAAATGTGGCCTCGGGACTTCCGGTTAAGATGGCGGAGAGGAGGCTCACAGCTGCATAAGCTCCACGCTTTCTCTCACTATCCATTTCATTACAAGCCTCTGAATCAATGCTTGACTGAAAAAAAACCCACAAATAGTTACCAAGAGAAGCCATCCTTGAGATCCGCCAAGAAAGGTCTGTCTTTACTGGAGGGCTGGGGCGGTTTTAGATCAAGCGCAGGCGGCGGGCAGCGGCAGTGAGGGCACAGGAGCAGACTGGAGAGGGGGTGGAGAGTGATCGTAGCCGTCTCTGCGGGGAGAGCTTCGCTACAGGTTTGGATACTTTCCTCCGGCAGCAAGTCAACAGCCCAGCAGAGAAGCTAAAAACACCGGGGCTGAAGAATACAACCCCAAACAGCTGGAGTCTCTCAGGACCTGGCCGCCCCCCCCTTACCCCCCCTCAGTGACTCAGCACGCTTTGGGATCTCAGAGCGCAGGCCCAGCACAGTCCTGCTAGTGCCTCACTACTGCCCCCTGCAGTCTGTAGAGGAAGCTCGATAACACACCCAGCCCCCCCCCAAAGAAAGACTCCAGTTTTTTCTGTTTTTCTTTGGTAGTTTGTCTCTGATTAATAGACAGAATGAGCAAGAAGCTGAAGAGGACTTTAACCCTTGACAGCTTCTATACAGATAGAGAGCAGACTCTAAATCCTGAGGAGACTAAAAACAGGCAGTCCCCAGGTGAATCCCCAAAGGAGGAGATCGTCTGTTCCTCAGCACAGATGAACCTCATAGAAGTGATTAAAAAGGCTCTCACAAGGGAGCTAGAAGAAAAATGGGGAAAGCAGAGTGAGGCTTGGCAAAAGGAGAGAGAAGCTTGGGAAAAGGAGAGGGAGGCTTGGCAAAAGAGCCTGGAGAAAGTTAAAGAGAGAGTGGATAAAGAAGTAAAATCCTTGAAAAATAGGATTGGTGAGCTGGAAAACAAAATTGGCGAAATGGAAAAAAATTCCACAGAACAAAAGAACTCAATTGGACAATTAGAAAAAGATTTTAAAAAAGTGAGTGAAGAGAACACTTCACTGAAAATCAGACTTGAACAAGTGGAATTGAATGACTCGAGGAGACAAGAAGAATCAGTCAAGCAAATCCAAAAAAATCAAACAATGGAGAAAAATGTGAAATACCTTCTGGGGAAGACAACAGACCTGGAAAACAGATCCAGGAGAGACAATCTGAGAATCATTGGACTCCCAGAAAAACATGATGAAAAAAAGAGCCTGGACACTGTCTTCCGGGAAATTATCAAAGAGAACTGCCCAGAAGTCATAGGAACAGAGGAAAAAATAAACATTGAAAGGATTCATCGATCACCCACTGAAAGGGATCCTAAAATCAAAACACCAAGGAATATAGTGGCCAAATGCCAGAACCCTCAGATGAAGGAAAAAATATTGCAAGCGGCTAGAAAAACCCAATTCAAGTATCAAGGAGCCACAATAAGGATCACCCAGGATCTGGCAGCATCCACATTAAAAGATCGAAGGGCCTGGAATATGATATTCCGAAAGGCTAAGGAACTTGGTATGCAACCAAAAATAACTTACCCAGCGAGAATGAGCATCTTTTTCCAGGGAAGAAGATGGACATTCAACGAAGTAAGCGAATTTCATCTATTTCTGATGAAAAAACCAGAACTTAACAAAAAGTTTGATCTACAAATATAGAACTCAAGAGAAATCTAAAAAGGTAAAGATTAATCTTGGGAACTATATTTTGACTATATAGATGTATAAAGAATACATGTATACCTTGTTCTAGAAATTGATGTGGAAAGGACATTGTACCAGAAAAAGGGTAAAGTGGGGGTAGTACATCTCATGAAGAGGCATAGGAAACCTATTATATCTGAGAGAAAGAATGGAGGGGGATGAATATAGTGGGTATCTTACTTGCCTTCAGAATTGGCTTTAAGTGAAAAATCTTAAGACATATTCAATCTATGGTGAAACTTCTCCCACCTCATTGAAAAGTGAGAAGGGAAAAGTGGAAAGGGAAGGAATAAGCTAAGCGGAAGGGAATACGGGAACTGGGAGGGAAAGGGGTAAGATAGGGGGAGGAACTCTAAGGCGGGGGGAGGGACACTAAAAAGGGAGGGCTGTGAGAAGCAAGGGGTGCTCACAAGCTTAATACTTGGAAGGGGGGGAAAGGGGAAAGAAGGGAGGAAAGCATAAACCGGGGTTAACAAGATGGCAAGTAATACAGAATTGGTCATTCTAACCATAAACGTGAACGGGGTAAACTCCCCCATAAAGAGGAAGCGATTAGCAGAATGGATTAAAAGCCAGAATCCTACAATATGTTGTTTACAAGAAACACACCTGAAGCGGGGAGATACATGCAGGTTAAAGGTAAAAGGTTGGAGCAAAATCTACTATGCTTCAGGTGAAGTCAAAAAAGCAGGGGTAGCCATCCTGATCTCAGATCAAGCTAAAGCAAAAATTGACCTAATTAAAAGAGATAAGGAAGGACACTATATCTTGCTAAAGGGTAGCATGGATAATGAAGCACTATCTATATTAAACATATATGCACCAAGTGGGGTAGCATCTAAATTCTTAAAAGAGAAACTAAGAGAGCTGCAAGAAGAAATAGACAGTAGAGCAAAGTTCTTCTAGTATGTCCCTTCAAATATCATTAGAATAATCCCTCAAATTAAATTGTCCATTGGGCTGGTCAATGAAATCTTAGAGTTAGGGATTTTTTCCCAGGCTAGACCAGTTAGACCCTGGGCTGGGGACTGACCCAGAAAGAAGCCTCACCAAGTGTGGGTCCAGGATACACCTGTGACTGAGCCTATATCTCCAGGTATAGGATCTCAGAACTCAGGTCTGTAAGAATATCTTGCCTTTTCTCTTTGTGAAATTGCAATCAAATTTCTACCCAGGTTTATTTTTCTTTGAAGTTTTCTTGAAGATGTTTTCAAATCATACTCTGTCTGAAATTGTGTCCTGAATAATCCTTTCAAAATAATTGCTCTTTTTTTCATTAATTCCCTTGAGATTCTCGACTTTTTATTGTTCCATATGAATTTTGTTGTTATTTTTTCTAGATCAATAAAATATTTTCTTGGAAGTCTGATTGGTATAGCACTAAATAAATAGATTAGTTTAGGGAGTATTGTCATCTTTATTATGTTCGCTCGGCCGATCCAAGAGCACTTAATATTTTTCCAATTATTTAAGTCTGACTTTATTTGTGTGGAGACTTTTTTATAATTTTGCTCATATAATTCCTGACTTTCCTTTGGTAGATAGATTCCCAAATATTTTATGGTATCAACAGTTATTCTGAATGGAATTTCTCTTTGTATCTCTTGCTGTTGGGTTTTGTTGGTGATGTATAAAAATGTTGAGGATTTATGGGGATTTATTTTGTAGCCAGCTACTTTGCTAAAATTATGAATTATTTCCAATAGCTTTTTGGTAGAATCTCTGGGGTACTCTAGGTATACCATCATATCATCTGCAAAGAGTGATAGTTTGGTTTCCTCATTGCCTACTCTAATTCCTTTAATATCTTTCTCGACTCTTATTGCCGAGGCTAGTGTTTCTAATACCATGTCTGTGTCATAAAAGGAGTTTGGTAGGACTCCTTCAATCCCTATTTTTTCAAATAGTTTATATAACATTGGAGTTAATTGTTCTTTAAATGTTTGGTAGAATTCACATGTAAATCCATCTGGTCCTGGGGATTTTTTCTTAGGGAGTTGATTGATAGTTTGTTCTATTTCTTTTTCTGAGATGGGACTGTTTAGGATATTTACTTCTTCCTCTGTTAGTTTGGGCAAGCTGTATTTTTGGAGGTATTTTTCTATTTCATTTAAGTTGTCGAATTTATTGGCATAAAGTTGGGCAAAGTAACTCCTAATTATTGCTCTAATTTCCTCTTCGTTAGTGGTGAGTTCTCCCTTTTCATTTTTAAGACTAACAATTTGATTTTCCTCTTTCCTTTTTTTAATCAGATTTACTAAGGGTTTGTCTATTTTGTTGGTTTTTTCAAATCAAATGAAGGTGGCCTAGCTGTACCTGATCTAAAATTATATTATAAAGCAGCAGTCACCAAAACCATTTGGTATTGGCTAAGAAATAGATTAGTGGATCAGTGGAAAAGGCTAGGCTCACAAGACAGAATAGTCAATTATAGCAATCTAGTGTTTGACAAACCCAAAGCCCCTAACTTCTGGGAAAAGAATTCATTATTTGATAAAAACTGCTGGGATAATTGGAAAATAGTATGGCAGAAATTAGGCATGGACCCACACTTAACACCATATACCAAGATAAGATCAAAATGGGTCTATGACCTAGGCATAAAGAACGAGATTATAAATAAACTAGAGGAACATAGAATAGTTTATCTCTCAGACTTGTGGAGGAGAAAGAAATTTGTGACCAAAGATGAACTAGAGACCATTATTGATCACAGAATAGAAAATTTCGATTACATCAAATTAAAAAGCCTTTGTACAAATAAAACTAATAAATGTAAAATTAGAAAAAATATATGTTTCAAAACAACTAACCATTAAGACATTGATGAAAGAAGGCTTAAGCATCATTAGTACACCAGAAAACTGACTAAAATGGTTTCTGGACATTATATTTCAAGGAATTCCAATCAGCCAAAATGGCAGAACAAAGAGAACAGTAGAGCAAAGTTCTTCTAGTATGTCCCTTCAAATATCATTAGAATAATCCCTCAAATTAAATTGTCCATTGGGCTGGTCAATGAAATCTTAGAGTTAGGGATTTTTTCCCAGGCTAGACCAGTTAGACGCTGGGCTGGGGACTGACCCAGAAAGAAGCCTCACCAAGTGTGGGTCCAGGATACACCTGTGACTGAGCCTATATCTCCAGGTATAGGATCTCAGAACTCAGGTCTGTAAGAATATCTTGCCTTTTCTCTTTGTGAAATTGCAATCAAATTTCTACCCAGGTTTATTTTTCTTTGAAGTTTTCTTGAAGATGTTTTCAAATCATACTCTGTCTGAAATTGTGTCCTGAATAATACTTTCAAAATAATTGCTCTTTTTTTCATTAATTCCCTTGAGATTCTCGACTTTTTATTGTTCCATATGAATTTTGTTGTTATTTTTTCTAGATCAATAAAATATTTTCTTGGAAGTCTGATTGGTATAGCACTAAATACATAAATTAGTTTAGGGAGTATTGTCATCTTTATTATGTTCGCTCGGCCGATCCAAGAGCACTTAATATTTTTCCAATTATTTAAGTCTGACTTTATTTGTGTGGAGACTTTTTTATAATTTTGCTCATATAATTCCTGACTTTCCTTTGGTAGATAGATTCCCAAATATTTTATGGTATCAACAGTTATTCTGAATGGAATTTCTCTTTGTATCTCTTGCTGTTGGGTTTTGTTGGTGATGTATAAAAATGCTGAGGATTTATGGGGATTTATTTTGTAGCCAGCTACTTTGCTAAAATTATGAATTATTTCCAATAGCTTTTTGGTAGAATCTCTGGGGTACTCTAGGTATACCATCATATCATCTGCAAAGAGTGATAGTTTGGTTTCCTCATTGCCTACTCTAATTCCTTTAATATCTTTCTCGACTCTTATTGCCGAGGCTAGTGTTTCTAATACCATGTCTGTGTCATAAAAGGAGTTTGGTAGGACTCCTTCAATCCCTATTTTTTCAAATAGTTTATATAACATTGGAGTTAATTGTTCTTTAAATGTTTGGTAGAATTCACATGTAAATCCATCTGGTCCTGGGGATTTTTTCTTAGGGAGTTGATTGATAGTTTGTTCTATTTCTTTTTCTGAGATGGGACTGTTTAGGATATTTACTTCTTCCTCTGTTAGTTTGGGCAAGCTGTATTTTTGGAGGTATTTTTCTATTTCATTTAAGTTGTCGAATTTATTGGCATAAAGTTGGGCAAAGTAACTCCTAATTATTGCTCTAATTTCCTCTTCGTTAGTGGTGAGTTCTCCCTTTTCATTTTTAAGACTAACAATTTGATTTTCCTCTTTCCTTTTTTTAATCAGATTTACTAAGGGTTTGTCTATTTTGTTGGTTTTTTCAAATCAAATGAAGGTGGCCTAGCTGTACCTGATCTAAAATTATATTATAAAGCAGCAGTCACCAAAACCATTTGGTATTGGCTAAGAAATAGATTAGTGGATCAGTGGAAAAGGCTAGGCTCACAAGACAGAATAGTCAATTATAGCAATCTAGTGTTTGACAAACCCAAAGCCCCTAACTTCTGGGATAAGAATTCATTATTTGATAAAAACTGCTGGGATAATTGGAAATTAGTATGGCAGAAATTAGGCATGGACCCACACTTAACACCATATACCAAGATAAGATCAAAATGGGTCTATGACCTAGGCATAAAGAACGAGATTATAAATAAACTAGAGGAACATAGAATAGTTTATCTCTCAGACTTGTGGAGGAGAAAGAAATTTGTGACCAAAGATGAACTAGAGACCATTATTGATCACAGAATAGGAAATTTCGATTAAATCAAATTAAAAAGCCTTTGTACAAATAAAACTAATGCAAACAAGATTAGAAGGGAAGCAACAAACTGGGAAAACATTTTCACAGTTAAAGGTTCTGATAAAGGCCTCATTTCCAAAATATATAGAGAACTGACTCAAATTTATAAGAAATCAAGCCATTCTCCAATTGATAAATGATCAAAGGATATGAACGGACAATTTTCAGAGGATGAGATTGAAACTATTACCACTCATATGAAAGAGTGTTCCAAATCATTATTGATCAGAGAAATGCAAATTAAGACAACTCTGAGATACCACTACACACCTGTCAGATTGGCTAAGATGACAGGAAAAAATAATGATGAATGTTGGAGGGGATGCAGGAAAACTGGGACACTAATGCATTGTTGGTGGAGTTGTGAACGAATCCAACCATTCTGGAGAGCAATCTGGAATTATGCCCAAAAAATTATCAAATTGTGCATACCCTTTGATCCAGCAGTGTTTCTATTGGGCTTATATCCCAAAGAAATACTAAAGAAGGGAAAGGGACCTGTATGTGCCAAAATGTTTGTAGCAGCCCTGTTTGTAGTGGCCAGAAACTGGAAAATGAATGGATGCCCATCAATTGGAGAATGGCTGGGTAAATTGTGGTATATGAATGTTATGGAATATTATTGGTCTGTAAGAAATGACCAGCAGGATGAATACAGAGAGGACTGGCGAGACTTACATGAACTGATGCTAAGTGATATGAGCAGAACCAGGAGATCATTACACACTTCGACAACGATATTGTATGAGGACATATTTTGATGGAAGTGGATTTCTTTGACAAAGAGACCTGAGTTTCAATTGATAAATGACGGACAAAAGTAGCTACACCCAAAGAAAGAACACTGGGAAACGAATGTGAACTATCTGCATTTTTGTTTTTCTTCCCGGGTTATTTATACCTTCTGAATCCAATTCTCCCTATGCAACAAGAGAACTGTTCAGTTCTGCAAACATATATTGTATCTAGGATATACTGCAACATATCCAACATATAAAGGACTGCTTGCCATCTAGGGGAGGGGGTGGAGGGAGGGAGGGGAAAAAAATCGGAACAGAAACGAGTGTCAATATAAAGTAATTATTAAATAAAAAATTTAAAAAATAAATAATTGCTCTTTCTGAAAATATTCTTTTTTTTTATCATTCCTTCTTACCATCTAACAATTCACTTTTGATTTTAAGATCTGTTCTTAAGGAGGGAATTTCTAGGTTGAAATAGCATGTAAACGATAAAAGAGTATTTTGGGCATTTCAGATCCCATCAAAGCTACGAAGGCTCCAGAGACAGAAAACAAGCAAGGAAATTCCCAAACTTTTTTTTTTCTTAAGTTTGGAGTTTTTAAAGATGAAGGACACAGGTGCAGAATTTCTGGGCTAGCTGGTCCTTGGAGAAACTCACTCTCAGACTCTGGTCAAAATATTTGCTTGACTTGCACCCAAGAGATGAGAAGAACCACTTTTCCTTATTCATCTACAGGGAACTAGATGAATAATATCCAGGAGGCAAAAATGTCAAATAAATATGTCCTGCTCACTCAAACGTTTGCCTTTATCCCAAATAGAGGCCCACTTCATGTCTCACATTCTGCTTTCCCAAGGAGAAGAGAATGTAAAAAGCTTGAGCATCTATTAAAAAAGACAAATGTTTAGCAATAGAGCATGTGCCTATAGATGCAAGAACTATGGCCTCCAATCACCTTATGCTCCCCTAATCCTTAGCTCTTTAGAGATCTGAAATATTGACCATGGGCTTGGGGAAACTGAGACTCTCATCCTCTTTATTATTTGTATTTCTGATTTTGCAGATTTTCTTATCTGAGTTCCAGATGGTCAAGAATCCTTGTCACATAGAGAGACGTTTCAATCCCACGTATAGAAAAGAAGGGGACCTAATCATTGCTGGATTCCTCTCCCTTTTTGTGAAGGTAGAGATTCAAGTGAACAAATTTTTCTTCAAAATATTTCCCTTCAACAGTTATGCACGACAAATGTAAGTAGTTACTTTCCCACCCTCCCAAATATATGCAATATTAATCCATATTTCTTATTGACTGCTTTGTTGGTAGAGTTTTGTTTTCTTTATTCTCAGAACTTTGGTTAAAGCAAAGATGTGGGTTCAAAAATGACTAGAAATCTAATATTCAAGAAGTTGCTAAATGAAAAGTGTTGTTAATGTGCAGTGTAGCAAACAGAGAGAGACTATTCACCCCTATTCTATATGGCATTATAAACCAGCACAGATTCATCTCCACTGAGGACAAAAACCTCACACAGTACATGGAGGGGTGAAACACATTAGGGAGATCCTACACTCAAAATTGGAGTTTAGGTGTCAAAACTGTATTCTCTAAGAATGGACATGGTTAAGACCTGATTACTTGTTCCAAATAGGGGAGGAAATGTTCACAGTTGTGCTCATATGTGATGAAAATCTCAAGGTCATTTATGGATGCTTGACTTGGGTGAGATTTGGGTAAAGATATTTCTGAATCATAATAACATGAAACGGGGAAGGGGAAATCTAACATTCATTATCTTAGGCATCAGAAAACAGAACAAATTCAGAATACTGCATTTGGTTCAGTTTTATCTAATCCAAAGCTTCAAGCCTTATCTTCTCAACAGAGAGCTGCTAAAGAAAGGGAACAACATGGCTCATGTTTATTTAAAAAGTTTGATGGGTGTTAGGACCATTTGATTTAATGATTCCTATTGATGTTTTACCAATATCAGAATAATATGACAGCACATCAAAAATATCAAACAATATGAACTTTACAATGTCAACAAGTGCCATGTATCTCAAACTACTGACAAGATCCAATACTTGTACTGAGGTTTTTCCTCATTTTATGTCTAATAAATATAAAGTATAGGGCAATTTTTGACATTTGTTTTCCCTTGCCATTTTTGTGACATTTTAAATAAAACCAAAGGGACCGCCCAACCACTTTCTATGTTCCACACCCCATCTCTCATTTTCATGCTTTTGTTAATGCTGTCTCCCATTGTAGGAATGGAATCTCTCTGAGGTTCCATGTCTCAGAATTCCTCTTCTCATTTAAAATTCAACTCACTTGCCATGAAGATGTTCTTGCTCTCCCAGAGCTATTGATGACTTTCTCCAAATCATATTTTATCATCTTTGTTGCAAATATCTGTTTCAGATAGTGATACATTTTCTTTTCTGGCCAAAAGAAAAGAGATGTTTTTTTCTTCTCTCTTTTGTCTTTCTATCTCTATGACTTGCAAATGCCTGAACTCTAATAGGAGATCTCATCAATTCTAGTAAGCTCATTGGCATGAATTCTTAAACATTTCACCATCTGCTCCTTGGGAACTCTAGTTTCTGTCTTTCCATTTACTACAGTGAGTTGCAGATCATTTCTTTTGCTATTATTCTTTATGATAATGGCCATCTCTCCTGACAGTGGTGATCAATCTCTTCTCCTTGGTATTCTATTCTCTCTAGATTTTAGAGACTGTTTTTTCTCCTTTTTTGTTTCTTGTTTTTTTGTTCTCCTTTTTTTTTTTGTTTTTCTTCTTTCTTGTTTTTTTTTGTTCCTCCTTCTTTTGATGGAGCCTTTTGAGATCACACTGTGCAGCTGTAGTTATACCTCATCAATGTGTCTAATCCATCCCACTACTTCCTTTGGTTATCTTATCAGTTCCCATGATTTACTTAGTAGCTCTATGTGGATGTTTTTCAGATTTTTCTATCCTGATCAAAACTCTCTGATGTCCTTACAACTCATATCATCAATAGCCTCTCAGATATCTTGAACTAAATTAGCCCAGGAGACATCTTAAATTCAGCATATCTAAAATATAAAGCGTTATTTTTTGTCCCTAACCTCTCCATCCTATTTTCCCTATTACTGTAGAAGGCAATACCATCCTTTGATGCCCTTTAGCCCTCAGCCTAGAACTGACCCTAAATTCTCACTTATCCCTCACCACATCTATTCATGATTTTCCCAAGGTCTCTCTCTTTCAGCTTGGCAGTGTCTCTTACATATATAGCTCCCTGGCTGGCTCTCTCTTTTTCTGCCTCCCACAGTCACTGGGCCTCTCGGTTTCTGTTTTTCTTTCTTTGTGATTCTATCAATTTTCTATCTTTCTGTCTCTGATTATAAGCTGTCTTTCCCATTAAAATATCATCATTTTGGAGATAAGACTTTTTTTTCCTGCTTTTTGTATCCTAACTACTTAGCACAGTACCTAGCCGAAAGCAGTGCTTAATAAGGGTTGATTGATTGATTATATGGTTCTCAATAATCCATCTTCTCAGAGAGGAAGAATATTTCCTTGCTCGAATAAGGGAGAAGGATAGACTTCAAGGCCAATGAATATGCTGTGAAAATCTCCGTTTTGAACATCTTCCTGCTTTGACTAAAGTAGCTATTTCAGCTAGAGTAAAGTTAGTACTGAATCTTGAATCTTTCAGTATTACCAATTATTGGTCATGAAATCTTTTGAAATATATGTGTTCCACTTACAATCCAGTATATAATTTTAAAAATCATTGTAAGGCATCTAGCAGATATATTACCAATAAAATCATTTATTCTTAGCTAATATGTTTTGCATGGTAATCTCCTCATTGCAATTTGAGAAATGGAAGTCCTTTCTATTTTTGTTGAATATAATCAGTCTGTCAGTCAGAATTCTTTTTCAAAATGAGACATATTCCAATGTCTAAAGTATATCATCGTGTGTGTGAGTGTGTGTGTGTGTGTGTGTGTGTGTGTGTGTGTGTGTGTGTGAATGTGTTTGTGTCTTAATATGTGTGGTCTTGAAAGATTCTTACAGGATATAGTTCAAGTCTGTCATATTACAACTGTGGACACTGACACTCATGGTGGTGAAATGATGTGCTCGGGACCAGTTTTAATCAATTTTGGGGGCAAGATTTAGGACAGGAATTTCCGACTCCATATCTGACACTCTTCCCACTATGAAAATTTGCTGTTTCTTTGAATATAGAGTTTTTCTTAATTTTTTTTCAATTTTCCCTCTCACTTTAGGGCAATGTTCAAACAATATCACCATTTCCTTGCTCTTCAGTATGCTGTTGATGAGATCAACAAGAATCCCTATTTGCTGCCCAACAGAACTTTGGGATATCAGTTACTCAATAACTTCCATCTGGAGAAACTAGCTGTGGAGAGCTCCTTAATATGGCTATCAGGGAGAGGTCCCATTATCCCCAATTATAGCTGTGATAAACAGTCCAATTCTGTGGCTGTCATTGGAGGGATGTCTGCTACACTTTCCATGGCCATGGCCACCATTCTTGAACTATATAAAGTTCCACAGGTAAGAGAGACCAATACAGTCACTCATTTTTATGTCATCTTTATATTTAAAGCAGCAACTTCTTTATAAACTGTTATGATGTAGTATCAATACGTCAATAACCAATGATTAAGAAGTCCTCCAACATGTTCTCAAAAAAACGTGATACAAAAAAAGGAGGAAATGGAACTTTCCATCTGGGAAATCATTCTGTGTGCTAGGTGAGGTGATGGTCTGATGATTTTGAGCCAAGGAAAAATCTAAAGATGACTATCCTTGTAATTCACCTTTTTGTACTTGTATAGAACTCTGAATATTTTAGATAGAAGAAAAGATTTCTTTTTTCTCACTTCCAAAAATTCCCATGAAGAGTTCTCTCTTCCTTTTCATTTTGAAATTGATTTCTGTATTTTCCCTAAAAGCATGAAGCACTACTACTTGTCTTCATCAGCATGTACTAATAAAGAGCATCCAATTCTCTGTTTACTGAGATGTTCCAATCAGGGAATTCCTTGGAAAATATACCTAATAGTGATTATAGGGCCTATAATATATTGGGATTGCTTTGGATTTCTGAAGTGCTGAAAAACAAGCGTTTCATAAATGATCTTCACAAATTCTTGTTGTTATTGTGAACAATGTATTCCTTGTTCTGCTTCTTTTGCTCAGCATCAGTTCATGTAAATCTTTCCAGGTCTTTCTTTAGTTAATATAGGTGTTAATATACCAAATGGTAAAGATAGCTTTGTACTATTTTTGGTGTAATTTAAATTGCTCTTCAAGTGATTGAATCAGTTCACAATTCCACCAAAAGCCTTAGTATCCCTATTTTCTACATCCCCTCTCTTATGTTTGTCCTTTATTCCTTCTCTCCTTTCAGCCAATTTAATACCTTTATGATAGTATTTCATGGTTAGTTTAATTTACATTTCTTTAATCAATGAGAGGATACTTACCAAGCATATTATAGTTAGAACCATACTAACATTTAAAAATGTATTTGCTTTCTCACTGGGGGTATAAGAAAAAGCCTTTTCATAATTTCACTACTGAATGAAAAAAAATTTCCATGAATGTGGGTCATATTTTATACATTTTAATACACATCCAAACCTATTATATTATATACTATAGAATGGGAAAGTACTGTTGTCCTATCTTCCCACTTTATGGTATGAAGCATGTTGGAATTCGGCAATATAACGTCTCTCTTTTTTGTTAGTTTATTTGTTTTTAAAACACATTATTTCTGAATCATGTTGGGAGAGAAAAATCAGAGCAAAAGGGAAAAACAATGGGAAAGATTTAAAAATAGAAAAAAGAAGTGAACATAGCATGTATTGATTTAAATTTAGTCTCCTTAGATTTTTTTTCTGGATGCAGATAGGATTTTATGTCCAAGTCTATTGGTGTATTGCTGCTGTTTTAGTTTTCTGGAGGTCTTTGGGCAGCCTTCCTTTCGGCAGAGTAATCACCACAAGAATAGTCAGGTATTAAAGTCCAAAAGTCTTCATTGTCTTCTTCACTAGGGGCTCCACTAGTTTTCTGGAAGGCCTGCAGACAGGACCTGGTCTCAGTGGAAGAAATGCAGGAGGCCAGGCCAGCCAACATGAAATGGAGTTGAATTTGGTCCAGGCCTTGCTGATTGTTATATACTCCATTATCATAGATGTGAATCTTGTGGACTAAGTACATGTACTGAATTAGAGAACTATTAAGCATCATGCTAAACTAGATAACCATTTTCTTTATCAATTCCACTAACTTAGAACCTTGTAAGAATCCTTGTTTCAAGTTCAGAGTTCTGGCCTATAACATATTGGGATTGCTTTGGATTTCTCAAGTGCTGAGAACCAAGCGTTTCATAAATGATCTTCACACATTCTTGTTGTTATTGTGAACAATGTATTCCTTGTTCTGCTTGTTTTGCTCAGCGTCAGTTCATGTAAATCTTTCCAGGTCTTTCTATAGTCAGCTTTTTCATCATCTTTTTTATAGAACAATAATATTCCCTTATCTTCCTGTACCAAAGTTTATTCAGCCATTCCCCAGGTGATGGGAATGCACTCTTTTTCCAATTCTTTGTTAACACAAAAAGACCTGCTACAAACTTTTTTTTGCAGATATACGTCCTTTTTCCTCTTTTATAATTTCTTTCATATAGACCCAGTAATGATACTTCTAGGTCAAAGGACACGCACAGTTATATAGCCCATTGGGCATAGTACAGATTACTCTCCAGCATAGTTGGATAAGTTTACAACTCCACAACTAAAGCATAAATAACCCGGTTTTCCCACATCCCCTCTAACACTTATCATTATCTTTTCCTGTCATCTTAGCCAATCTGACAGGTGTGAGATGGTACTGTAGACCTATTTGAATTTTCATTTCTCTAATCAATAGTGATTTAGAGCCTTTTTTCATATAATTATAAATGGTTTAATTTTGACATCTGAAAATTGTTTGCAAGGTTAGCATTGCATGCTCTATTCAGGAAAGAGTCTGGTTTCCCAGAGTTAGTCTTTTGAGCTGGGACTGGAAGTTGCTCTACTGATTTGCTACTCTACTGTGTCATAACTGAAGGTATTAATAGCTGATTTGCTGTGATTAAGCTCCTCTCACTGGTTTTCCCACAGTCTATCTAACTTGGACTGAATGACTCTTTCACTCTAGTTAGACTGATCTTTCTTGAAGTTTTCTTAGTCCATCTTGAATTGGAGAGTCGTTTTATTCCATCAGATTCTGTTCAGATACTTTTTTTTTTTTGATTTTTGAGGAAACTGAGAAAGCTTGAGCAGCTTCTTTATTGTGAGGAAACTGAGAGAGCTTGAGCAGCTTCTTTACACCTCCATCTTGCCTCCACCATCTGGTACAAAAATAAAGACAATATTTTCTGAAACACTTGGCCTTAAGGGTTTCATCTCAAAAAGCCAAGAGTTTGGGAATCTGGATGGGGATATGTGTTATGAGCCAGAACTTGAAAGCAGGTGCTTAGTCAGTGAAATTGATAGAGATTATAATGATCTAATTTAGAATGGTGCTTAGCAGTTCTCTCCTTCAGTACATATACTTAGTATTTACTATAGTTCTCTAAGATTCACACCTTCAATAAGAGAGCACATATAAGCTAGGAACCTCAGCCAGGATTATTGGAGTCAGGGAGATTCAGAAGCCAGAGAAGGCAGAGAAGCCAGAGAAGGCAGGCGGGAACGCAAGCTCTCAGAACCAAGGCCAGACTGAAAGACCCTCCAGAAAGCTACCCACACCTAATAAGGAGATAATAATGTATCTGGACTATAAGAAAACCAGTCAGGGCACAGGAAAGGAGACAAGACTTGGAAAGAGACAATAAATCATGTGGACTTTAATCCCTGGCTGTACTTGTGTGGTGATTACTGAACTGAAATGAAGGCTCCCTCCAGAGACCCCAAGAAAACCTCAACAGAGAATATTACATTTTAGAGAGAATATTACATTTTGGTGCCAGAACGTGGGGCCAAAATCTTTCATCTGTGCCCTAGAAATTTGAACAAGTACACAAATAGACAAGGAAACTTTGTTAAGGGCTAAAGTAGTATTTTCTTTTACTTTCTTTTTTTTTTTTAAAGTAGTATTTCAACTAAATGGACAGATGTTTAGAAAACAGCATTGTTTTCTTCTTCAAGGGAAATGTGTCAAAAGCTTGGTCAGACTGATAAAAAATCAAGGTTTTATTGTAACTTGGGAGCAGATCATTGAAGTTTTAGAAACTTTACAGTACACATCTCCTTGGTTCTCTAAGGAAAAAGAATTGTATCTAGATGAGTGGAAATTAGTAGGAGAGCAACTATGTCAATTCTTTTTTTTAAATTTCTTTTAAATTTTATTTAATAATAACTTTATATTGACACAATCCATGCCAGGGTAATTTTTTTTTTACAACATTATCCCTTGCACTCGTTTCTGTTCCGATTTTTCCCCTCACTTCCTCCAACCCCTCCCCAAGATGGAAAGCAGTCCTATATATGTTAGATATGTAACAGTATATCCTAGATACAATATTTGTTTGCAGAACCAAACAGTTTTCTTGTTGCACAAGGGGACTTGGATTCAGAAAGTAAAAATAACCCGGAAAGAAAAACAAAAATGCAAATAGTTCACATCCATTTCCCAGTGTTCTTTCTTTGGGTGTAGCTGCTTCTGTCCATCATTTATCAATTGAAACTCAGTTAGGTCTCTTTGTCAAAGAAATCCACTTCCATCAGAATACATCCTCATACAATAGTTTTGTCCAAGTGTATAATGATCTCCTGGTTCTGCTCATTTCATTTAGCATCAGTTCATGTAAGTCTCTCCAAGCCTGTCTGTATTCATTATGTTGATCATTTCTTACAGAACAATAATATTCCATGACATTCATATACCACAATTTACCCAGCCATTCTCCAATTGATGGGCATCCATTCAATTTCCAGTTTTTAGCCACTACAAACAGGGCTGCCACAAACATTTTGGCACATACATATATCAATTCTACAATGAAAATTTACCTGATTCAATTTTCAAATAAATACTTTATACATATAATTTAATAAACTGGTTTTAGGAAATTATATGCGTTATAGAATAAGGAAAAAGAAGAAAAAGCAGGAGGGGGAGGATCCAAATAAACTATCTGAAAAGGATGAAGAATCAGATAAGAAAGGAGTTAAGTACAATTCAGAGTATAGTACTTCACAGCAGAAGTAATTAGGGCATCCCCCATCCCCTGACCTACTTCCCTCAATTAACCCTTCATGGGTGGAGGTAGAAAGAGGAGGGGGAGAGGCAGTAACACAATCAGCACCACCTATGAAGCAGTCTATGACGAGATTACAAAAAGCCCTGGTTAAGGCAAAAAATGAAGGACAGGATGTATCTGATTTAATAAATACATACCCTGTGATTGAAGAGCTTGACTCTTCAGGTCAACAAAGGAGAAGATACACTCCTTTTGATCTGAAAAAATTAAGGATTTGAAAAAGGGTTGCACTCTTTATGGGGCTACATCATCTTATGTTAAGATGTTACTAGAGAGTTTGGCATATGAAATTTTAACACCCAGTAATTGGAAATCCATAGAAAGGACATGTATTAGAACCTGGACAAAACCTGTTGTGGCTTTCAGAGTATCACGAAATATATAGGATTCAAGCCCAACTCAATAAGCAAACTGGAGTTCTTATACAAATCACCTTTGACCAACTAGCAGGTGAAGGTCAATATGCAGAGAATTCAGCACAGATTAATTACCCCCTTGGAGCATATGAACAAATTGTCACTGATACTATAAAAGCTTGGGTGCCATCCCAGGGAAAGATCAAGAGGAAACTGTCACAGAAATAGATCAAGGTCCCAATGAACCCTTTGCAGATTTTTGTGGGATATTTGCAAACAGCTATCACAAGAACCATTGGAGAAAATGCAACTATAAGAATTATGATCAGACAACTGGCTAAGGAAAATGCTAATGAGGTTTGTAGAAGAATTATATGGGGACTACAAAAAGATGCTCTTTAGAGGAGATCATAAGATGCTGTTCCACAGTGGGCACAAGTGCTTATTATACACAGAGTATGATGAACATGGGAAGAAAGAGTCCCTCCTGGCAAGGGACTTCTAGAGAAAGTCATTGATGTTTTCAATGTGAAAAAATAGGATATCTGAGAGCCCAAAGAAGGCAAAGTAATAGAGAGGACAGGGTGAGAGAACCTATGTCCAAAATGTCACAAGGACTTCCACTGGACCTCAGAATGTAGATTGACTCAGGGAAATGAGAGGCAAAGTCCAGCTCTAAGATATCACACAAAATTCAGGTGGGGCATGATAGCAGCTCATTAATAGTTGTTTGTTATACAAATATGAAGGCCAAATTCCTACAGTGAAGGAACTCATTGTCTTCTTTCTGTTTCTTAGATTAGCTGTGGTTCATTTGATCTTCTATTGAATGATAAAGTCCAGTATCCTTATGTATATCAAATGGGGAAAGAGCAATCTGCTCTTCACCTGGCATTCATCCAATTGATGCTGCATTTTGACTGGACTTGGATAGGACTGCTTGTTTCTGATAACCCAAAAGGGGAAATGTTTTTCAAGGATCTGAAAGAAGAAATGGTCAGGAATAATTTGTGTGTGACTTTTAAGGAAACAGTGCCCAAAAACTTTAGAGAAAGCGAAGCTTTTGCCCTATTTTCTAGGATTATTTCATCATCATCAAATGTGATTTTCATCTATGGAGATACTGATTCCCTTCATGACCTTTCCAATGTATTGATGTCTTATAAACCTTATGGGAAGTTGTTGATTACCACATCTTCTTGGGATTTTTCCATTGATACTGATTTTGAAGGGTTTTCCCATTTTCATGGTACAATACTATTTTCTCATACCCAGATGGAGATTCCTGGTTTTACAGATTTTGTAAGAAGCCTGAATACAAGTGTGAACCCTGAGGACATTTTCCTAAAATCTTTCTGGGAGAGAGCCTTTCATTGTAGATTTTCCAAAAAAAGTGATGGAGAAATGTTCTATCCTTTGTGCTCAAAAGATCTTTCCTTTAGAGATATACATTCGCCTTCTACGAATATTGACATCGCCCTTCTGGAACTGATTCCAAATGTTTACGATGCAGTGTATTTAGTGGCCCATGCTCTCCATCAAATACTCCATTCTGAGGAAAAGGAGGCATCAGACCTTGGGAGAAACTTAGATCTTCCTTGGAAGGTAACATATCTCTTCAAAAATTGGGCTTAGCATAGGCTACACAACATTCTCTTGTTAGAGATTTGTTCTAGAGAGGATGCAGTGATGACTTGAGTTATTCCTTTATATATTTTTCAGTTTTTTCCCCTTTGTGATTACATGGATTTCTGGGTGGAAACAATGAAATTACTTCAGATTTATTTATTTCAAATTTTATATAACAATCTTTTAAAAATAATTTATTTAATAGTTTCCTCAGTTACACTTAAAATAATTTTTGTTTGATTTTTAAAACTTTTGAATTCCAGATTCTCTCCATTATTCTCACTCCAGTTCCTTTTAAGAAAACCCATATGAAATTATGCAAACCATTTCTATAAGTCATTCTGTGAAAAAAAAAAAAGAGATCTCTCCACTTAATTAAAAAAAAAAACCTGACAAAAACAACTTGAGACAGGGCAAGAAAAAGAGATACACACATAGAGAGATAGAGAGACAAAGAGAACAAGAAAAAGAGCAGGACTGATAGAGAGATAGAGAAAGAGAGAGAAAGGGAAAGAGAGAGAGAAAGAGAGTGAGAGAGAGAGAGAGAGAGAGAGAGAATATAAAACAATCTGTATTCAGACACATGACACAGTCATTTTCTTCTCTGGGTATGGAAAGATTTTTTAAAATCACATTTAAGAAACATATGACACAGAAAGAACATGGCTGACAGTGAAACTGTTGAAGTAGCTTTGAAATCTTCAGGAATCATGGGATTCTGTAACACAAAATGAGACTTTCAACAAGAATCATTGGATTCCTTGAGATGAAAAATTGTTGATGAGACTATTGCAGTACTTCAGAGCTTCCAGGATTTATTGGATTCCTGGCACATGAACTAATAGACAATAGATTCATTTAGTACTATTTCTTGGACTTATGGACATGTATAAATTCTCATGTTGATTCACATTATTGGTGATATTACTACTAGCCTGTGTTATATGGCTATGTGCTTATGTATTTTAAGTAATGCCTCCCATGTAGATGGATTTATGTACACCTTGTTTCATATCTGTTTCAAGTGAGCCCTTTTAGAAAACCACTAATCTGATTTGATTTTCTACTTCCTTTGGTGTTTTCATCTTTCTTGCTGAGATGTCAGGGAGGGCGTGACCACCTTCTTTTTATGGTGTTTTCACTGCTTTTTTGAGCAGTCAGGGAAGGTGTGATCACCTTCTTTTTGGGGTTCTCACCTCCTTGAGAAGTCAGGGAGGTCATGACCACCTATGTTGTAAAACAAAAAAAAGCAGGAGATGTTAGAATCCCAGTATTAACTCAACTTGAAACAAGGTGATAACTCAAGGGAGATATTAGAATGCTAGTGTTAACTCAATGGAATTGATACAATGCTTGTGTTCACACCTTTAGGGGGCTCATGTAAGCAAAAAGTATTTAAGTACTCATTGGAGTTCACACTTTGGGAGAGTTCAAGATTTAATATGAGATATTCAAATTCACACCTCCTTTAAGCCCTGCCTCCAGAAGGAGGAGTCAACCACTGGGAGATCATATCTAAAGAGGCTCTTAGCTTTGGGTTAGTTAGTGTCTTTGGAACATTGCCAGGGGTTGGAGAGGAGCACTTTGGGAGGAAGCCCACAAGCCCTCACTTGGAGGCAAGAGAGATTCATTCCATTTTCCACCTGGTTGGCTGGAGGCTGAAGGACAAACCTTTGGTTTTTGGGACATTTGGAGGGAGCTCTTGGAACCAAGCAGAGAGATAAGCCAAGAAAACTAACCAGGCTATTTTGAGGAAGCAATAATTTTTTTATTGAACAAGCAAATTAACTTTTAACACCTGGCTACATTTGGGGTGATTTTTGATCTGAACTGATACTAGGGCTACCTCCCCAAGAAACCTGCTCGCAGATAGAAACATCATTTATATTATATTTCAAAGAAGAACACACATTCTTTAGAGTATTCATTGATCAGTGTACTACTGAAAACAGCTGGTCATCACAGAACATTGCTATTACTGTGTATATAGTACATTTTACTTTGCTTGAGTACGTGGAGGATTTTCCAACATTTTTTTCTGAGAGCATCCTGCTCATCATTTCCCATAGGACAATAATATTACATGAAAAACATATACCAAAATTTATTCAACCATTTTCCAATTGATGGACAATCCCTCAATTTTCTTTTTTATATTCCATTTGCTTTTCTTGCTTAATGTACTCAATTTGAAAATTTGTAGAAGTTGGCTTTCGTCTATGCAGCTCTTTGTTTTGTAGGAAAAACCCAAATCTGACTGCTGTTCTAATTCTATTTTGCTTAATTACATTTTCTTTTCATTTCCTTGGACAAATTTGACTTGCTTTGTATATATAGGACTTATTTGGAGAACACATTACAGGTCTTCAAAAATGTGACAGACTTTGGCCTCTTTCCCATCAGTGGTTAAAGCATATGTTTGTATTATGATGTTGAACCGTTTTCCTTGGATTCCAACAGATACCATCCTGTTATTTTTAATTTAATAGCCAAGTACTTCTTTTCTCACCTTTTTATATATGATAATGACTACATCATTTCTTACAGATGATTCTTTTCCACAGTAACATATGTGATGATTACTAAAATTAAACTTTGCTAAGAAACTTTTCTATAACTATAACTCTTCTCTCTCTCTCTCTCTCTCTCTCTCTCTCTCTCTCTCTCTCTCTCTCTCTCTTTCTCTCGCTCTCGCCTTCTCTTGTATGTGTGTTTTCAAGAAAAATTTAAGTCTGTGAGATTTGGACTTAAAAGAATGATAAGTGCTGCAGAACTGATTCTATGGGTCTAATAGTGGTGCTGGACAAGACTTTAGAAAGGCTCTTGGTCGACCAGGGGATAAAATCAGTAAATACTTAAATTAATCCCCATGGTTCACTGGAAATTCAAATCCTGAAGCAGTTTAAACTTTTGTCCACATAATATGAAGATGGGACCCACTGGCAAAGACCCTGTTGTTAGAAATGATTGAAAGTTTTAAGTTTAAGATAGTTAAATAGTATAGTTTAAGATAGATAAAGTCATGGAAACGATTAATATGAACTTGAACAGACTTTGAGATATAGTAGAGCATAGTAGGGCAATGTAGGCTATGGTCCATGGGGTCATGAAGAGTAGGACAGGACTTAATGACTGAACACCAAATGTATACTAGGAATTCTGCTCAATTAGATTATTTTTCTTTTCCACAAAATAATCAGGTCTTACCATTAAATTTCTCAGTGGCAACAATGTAGATTAAATTTCTGTTTTTCAACCTTCTTATTCTATATTTTGTAATTCTCTGGGAAATTTTCTTGAATATTTTCCATTGACCACTGAAAACCACAACCTGAGTATCCCTAATAAATTTCTAGCTGTTACTGAAAACTCTGTTTCAAATCTTCCTCAGATTGAATTATTGTTTCATTTTCTTACACTTCGTCATTTTAAAATTTCATTCATAATTTGTTCCATTGAAGTTATTCTCCTTCCTAATTTTTTTCAGGAATGATTTTACCAAAGGTTTAGTTTCATTATCATTTGTATTTGCTTTTATTTTAATCTTGAATTGCATCACTGTGAATAGCAAATTCTCCTTTATTCCTAAATTAACCTTATTATCTACTTCTGAGATTTATATTGGACAATTTTATTTCTCCCCTTTTCCTCCTTTTTATTAAAGCTTTTTATTTACAAAGCATATGTATGGGTAATTTTAAAAATATTGACCCTTGCAAAACCTTCTGTTCCAGATATTCTCCTCTTTCCACCCCCCCATCTCCTACATGGCAGATAGTCCAATACATGTTAAATATGTTAAAATATATGTTAAATCCAATATATGTATATACATTTATACAATTATCTTGCTGCACAAGAAATATTGGATCAAGAAGGAAAAAGACCTGATAAAGAAAACAAAATGTAAGCAAACAACAACAGAAAAAGTGAGAATGCAATATTGTGTTCCTCATTTCCCACAGTCTTCTCTCTGGGTGTAGATGGTTCTCTCCATCACTAAACAATTGGTGCTTGTAATCTTCTGGTTAGCTTTCTGGAGGACTTGGAACCAGTCTTTGTTTCAGCAGAGTAATTACCATGAGAATAGCCAGGGATAAATTCCAAAGTCTTTATTGGCTCCTACACAGTCTCTCTCCTTCACTTGGGGGCCTGTCTAGCTTTCTGGAGGGCCTTCAGATGGGACTTGTTTTCAGTGGAGAAATAAAAGAAAGCCATCAGGAGCCTGATCAAAGATGGAATGGTCTCTCCTCCAATCCTTCTTTGCTTATATATATATATATATATATATATATATATATATATATATATATATATATAGCATATATTATATGTATATTAATTATATATAATTATAATATTAGTTATATATTAAAATATATAACACATATACATTATATATATAATTATATTATCATAGATGTCAATCTTGTAGAACTATATTCAGTACGAAGTACATGCACTGAACTAGAGAACTATTAATCACCATGCTAAAAAAGATTAACATTATCTTACCAATTCTACTGAGTTAACACCTTCTTTCAAGTATACTTCTCCAGAGTTCTAGCTTTTACAGGAACTGGTTTGAATCACCTCATTGTTGAGGACAGCCAAGAGCATTAGAATTGATCACACAGTCTTCTTGTTGCCTTGTTCTTGTTCTGCTCATTTCATTTAGTATCAGTTCATGTAAGTCTCTCCAAGCCTCTCTGAAATCATCCTGTTGGTCATTTCTTGCAGAACAATAATTTTCTATAACATTCTTATACCGCAATTTACCTAGCATATCTCTAGAAGATAATTGGGTGCCGGTTTTGTTATTTTTCATTTGTCCTTAGTTTTCAAGGAGAAAGGAGAAAAAGCATTCAGAAACTCTAAGAGAAGGTCAAGAAGGAGTATGAAAATTTTTGGAAGCTCCAGATTATGAGCCTGTTTTCCATTGATAGTCAATCCTGGGACATGGGCATAATCCTTGTTTCCACAAAGAATAACAATCCCCTGTCCTTGTTTTCAGATGCACCACTTTCTGAAATTCATCAGTTCTGTCAATAATGCCAGTGATGGGTCACATGAGGATAGAGTCCAGGTGGATGCTGAGACATATGATATACTAAATTATAAATACTTCCCTGACCAGATAGAGGCGCTGGTCAAAGTGGGTGAAGTGTATCCTCTTGCCCAGAGAGTCACCATTAAGGATGAAGACATAGATTGGCCAGAAGATTTCCATCAGGTAAGGGGCCAATAAATATGAACTTTATCATTGTTTCTCTTTAGCTTCCTGGACACTGGTTGTTTCTTCATTGGTACCAGGATGTTTCTTACAGATACTGGAAATGTCTGTGATAGGATACTAATATCCACCTACTCTTCTTTTTTGCTTTGATCAAAAGAGTTCTATGATTTTCTTTTTTCAGTCCCACTTGCCAATTCTTTTCAGCTAAGTTAAATAATGATCTGAATTATTCATACCAAGAGAATCTTGATGTATCCCACATTACGTGAGTAAGTTTGAAAAATAATAATAGGGTACAGCGTAGAGAAAAATTATCCTCCAAAGGGATTTATTTACAGAAGATTACTCAATATCTGTCTTTGTATAGACAAATATTTTAATCTGAGTTTGTGTTGAGTTGGGTACAGTTATACAAAACTGCCTTTCATTTTAAAGACAGAATGGCTTTAGAAATTTTTAATGTAAATGTTGCAGCTATAGCCTCTGCTGATATCAAACATGTATTTGTATACAATTCCATCTGTGTATAATTGGATAAATTCCATCACCCCTTTATAATAGTCCCAAGAACAGATTTCAAATATCAGCCTGAGAATAAGATTAGCCTGTAAAATCCCCTGATCCTTAGATTCAATCAAGCTGAACATGGCAATTAATTTATTTTAATACATACTCTCTAAAATTATGATTCCCTGAAACATTCTGGGTAGAATGCTTGAATTTATGAAAACACACACACAAAAAAAAAACCATTCGTGGGTTTGGAAATTAATACAATATATTTCCTCTTGTGTGGTCAAAGCCGTTTCAGCATTACAAATTCTAAAATGGAATGAAGTTTAGAATTAAAATGGTACTTGGGAAAAACTAAGCCAACAAGATATTACAATTAAAATATATTAAGGAACTTGATTGTACCTACTGTTTAATTAATGTGGATTTATTGGGGATAAGATGATCTGAAGTGGAAGATGAAGATACAAGTTTTCCATTGAGAATTACATCATTCTTGTCCTGTAGAATTGCAAATACTCTATTCTACCTGTCTTCAATAGGAGAACTTTGAAATCTTAATTTCCTCAATTCATCCATCTTTCACCAGTTGTTTTTTCAACAACATTTTCTCCCTTTCCCTGCTGATAAGATAGACTCCAACTTCTAAGTGCAATCTGAAATGTGGCCCTGGATTCCAAAAGACAGCTCTTGAAAGCCAGCCCAGGTGTTGCTATGCTTGCAATCCATGTCCTGAAGGGACAGTTTCCAACCAGAAAGGTGGGTTCCTAAAGATAAACTGTCCTGCTCCCAAAGTAATAGACATTCTAATTTGTTAATCTTAAACTGGTGTGCTTTGTATTTGGCAAAATCACAATAATTTCTGAGTTGAAATAACATTGCATTTATTCAGTCCTTTTCATTCAATGTGCTTTGCGATCATTCTTATAATTAGAAGCATCCCATGTCCAAGATATCAGAAATGTGTCAAAGCAGAATCCATCAGGATTTTACTACCATGGGAATCCCTAATACTTCCTTGACCTTGCAGCCTAATTGGAATCTTCCCCATTCCTGTAGGAAAGCTTAGTCTAAAACTTAGTTCTAAACTTCTTCCCTCTCAAGGGAAAAAATTAATAGCAAAATATGTTAATTCTAAAAACTTTCCAAGCATAGATGCTTTTGATTTAGGGGCAGAAGTCTGGTCTCTGGATTTAGTTTTCTTGAAAATATCCCTTGGCATAAGTTTGATCAGAGTCCTCAAGGGAGATTATTTGAAAGATTTGTTTTCTGGAGGATGGAGTCCCTACTCAAGAAAACTTGGCTCACAAAAAAATGAATACAAATTGATCATCTTCAAACCTACCTCAGTGTCAAAGCTGATGAGACCTCATTCTGATTTGCTTTGTATTTGATATTGATCAATAAAATAGTATGTTTGAAAGCTTAAGCTTTGGGGGATTTTTTTGGGGGGGGATTTTTTTGGTAGTTTTTCTTTCTCCATTTATTAAATCTTCTATTTTGTTTACATAATTCTTACTCTTTAAGTTAGTCCTTTGGAATTTGATTTTTATTGTCATTTTATTTACATTGTTATGGTCAAGCTCCCAAAATAGACTATTTCTCACCTTATTTCAGTTAGCATTTCTTTTTTTCCAATCACAATTATTTTTCAGAACATAATGTGTAGTATTTATTATGAAGGCTTTCTTTTGTATAATAATAGCTTATCACTTGTCAGAATACATACAAAGATATTTTTAAACATTCATCCTTGTGAAAAAATACCTTGTGTTCTCAATTTTTCTCCCTCCTTCATCTCTCTTTTTCCCTAGACAGCAAGTAATTCAATGTAATTTAAACATGTGCATTTCTTCTCAGCATATTTCCATGTTTATTATGCTTCACAAGAAAATCAGACCAACAGGGAAAAAATAAGAAAAAAAACAAGGAAAGAAATAATGACAAAAAATGGTGGAAATACTATGTTGTGATCCAAATTCAGTCCCCATAATCCTCTCTCTGAATGTAGATGGCTGTCTCCATCACAAGTCTCATGGTTGAAAAGAGCCAAATTTATCACAGTTGATCATCACACAGTATCTGTTTCAGGGTGCAGTATTCTCTTGAGTTTACCTACTTCCCTTTGCATCAGATAATGGAAATCTCTCCAGGCTTTTCTGAAATCAGCCTGCTGATCATTTCTTCACAAATAATAATATTCCATTACATTCATATATCATAATTTGTTTAGCCACTCTCCAACTTTTGGGCATCCACTCTCATTCCAATTCCTTGCCACTACAAAAAGAATTGTTAAAATATTTTTATACATGTGGGTGGTTTTCTCTTTTTCATGATCTTGTTGGGATACAGACACAGTAGATCCACTGCTGGATGCACAGTTTTGATAGCTTTTTCCTCATAGTTCCAAATTGCTCTCCAGAATGGTTGGATCAATTTACAACTCCACCAAAAATGTATCCGTGTCCCAGTTTTCCCACTTCCTCTCCAACATTTATCATTTTCTTTTCCTGTCATCTTAGCCAATCTGTAAGATGTGAAGTGGCACTGCAGAGTTGTCTTAATTTGGATTTTTCTAATCAATAATGATTTAGAGCATTTTTTTTGTATGATTAAAAATGGTTGTAATTTCTTCTTCTGAAAATTGTTCATTTTCTTGGACCATGTGCCAATTGGAGAATGGCTTGTTTCTTTAACCTTACATTCAGAGAAATACAACAAAAAATCTTTTTAACCTAATTTTTAAAAACCAATTCTTGACCTTCCTCTATGGTATCAGTGTTTCATTTCTGTTCTTAAAGTATTGGACTGTGTATAAAAGGACCCTTTTGGACTCATTGTAAGGGGTTTCAAATTAATGGATTGCAGGGAGTTTGAATTTTTGTTTAGCAAATCTGATATGAAATAAATAATTTCAACACATTATTTTATCTATATGTGGAGAAACAAAGAAACTGAAATGTATCTTTATTTGATTCCTCCTTTAGAACATTTTTCCTTGTTACTTAGGAAGGAGTCCAAAAATAAGATGGAGCTCAGTATGAAATGAATAACACTGTGCTTTATAGGAGACAAAAATCTGGTCATTCTGGGATATAGCATGATTTTATTGTTATTCACAGATGCAGAGCAGTGCCTCCAGTGCCCTGAAGATCAATATCCTAATAGGGAAAGAGATCATTGCCTCCCCAGGACTGTGACCTTCCTGGCCTATGAGGAACCTCTGGGAATGACTCTGGCCTGTGCAGCCATCTGCTTCTCCCTCCTCACTGTGTCAGTCTTGGGGATCTTTCTGAAGCACAGAGACACCCCCATAGTCAAAGCCAATAACCGCAGTCTCAGCTACACTCTGCTGGTCTCCCTCAGCCTCTGCTTCCTCTGCTCCTTGCTCTTCATCGGCCATCCTACCACAGCCACCTGCCTGCTGCGCCAAACCACATTCGCAGTTGTCTTCACAGTGGCCGTTTCATCCATTTTGGCTAAAACCATCACTGTGGTTCTGGCCTTCAGGGCCACCAAACCTGGGAGCAGGCTCCGGAACTGGCTGGGATCCACACCATCTTACTCTCTCATTTTCACCTGCACCCTCATCCAAATGTGTCTCTGTGGCATCTGGCTTGGAACATCCCCCCCGTTCTTGGAGCTGGACATCCACTCTGAGCCTGGCTCCATTATCATCCAGTGCAACGAGGGCTCCCTCCTCATCTTCTACTGTGTCCTGGGCTACATGGCCTTGCTGGCCTTAGCGAGCTTCACCATGGCTTTCCTGGCCAGGAACCTGCCAGACACTTTCAACGAAGCCAAGTTCCTGACCTTCAGCATGCTTGTGTTCTGCAGTGTCTGGATCTCCTTCCTGCCCTCGTACCAGAGCTCCAAGGGCAAGGCCATTGTGGCCTTGGAAGTCTTTGCCATTTTGACCTCCAGTGCTGGGATTCTCACTTGCATCTTTGCTCCCAAGTGCTATGTGATCCTTCTAAGAATAGAACAAAATACTCGGGGGATACTTAAAACGAAAGCAACTCCCTCAGAAGCCAGGTCTTCTAAAGCTCGCCAATCACAGTCAAGGAGCTCCTTTGATCCAGTCATAATAAAATGTTAAAGGCTTCTCATTCATTTGCCTCTGTTTTCTCTGATATTCACCATTGGTTTTTATTTCAACATAATAGCCTTTTGCAAGCATTCTATTGCCTGATGTAAGAATACAGGTAGAATGGGATCGCTTGTTATTTTGAATTAGTTTACAGATAGCAGATTATATGTGAATGACATTTTTCAATATTGGTGGAAAATAATTGTGGAATTTAAGTAAATGACTGTTTGCTTTCCAAGCCTCAACTTTAATAAGTTCATCCAGCATTCTGAATCATTGATGTGTTGCTTGGAAAATTAGAACTTTAATTTCCCCCCAGTTTGCTTGAATTATATTGTTAACAAATATTTCTGAGTGAATTGAACCTATCTATGATAGAAGATTTATGGGAAAATGGTAATTATTTTGCTGAGTTGAATGGTTTCTAACTAGTGAATATGGACTCGAAATTATTTAGCCAATCACTTTTCCATTAATTAATGAATTGTAGAGTGATCATTGGATCTAGAAATCTGTTCCAAAGCCTTATTATTTCCATCAAATACATCTTTTAACAATAGCTTGGGCATATAAGTAGTTCATTGCCATGGAATAATAAAAATGAGACTATAAAAATGCAGGAATAATACTAGTCTTTTCTTTCTTCAAGAAATGGCCTTCAACTAGAATATTTTAGTGGTCATATTATTTATTCGTTGTATCACCTATTATTACAAACTCTGAGATCTTTGAATATATATCCGGGTTTAGATACTTCTAAGGAAAATTGATGGCTGAAATTCTGTGACTTGCTCTTAAAAAAAAAACAACAAAACACCATTATGACTACCAACAACAAGGTATAGGATGTAGTATTTTATGTAAATGCACTAATATTTGTTCAATAAAAAAAATTTACAAAAATTCCCCTGCCCAGATCTCTTCTTTCTTTCTTTCTTTTTTAAAATGAATATTCCCTTCAAAAGCAACAGGAGATTCCCCAGGTTGATAATAGAGAAATTTACAAATCAGCGCTCTTCTAGAAATAATATAAAACAAAAGTAAAACTCTGAAGAGAAGAAGGACAAAAATTCAAGAACTGATTCCTAAGTAATTCTAGAAACTGTGTCTAAATTTAGTGTCCCCAACCTGGCATTCCAGACATTCTCAGAACTCTTGGATCTCCTCTCCTCTCATTCCCAAATATGCCACAAACCTACAATTCTTTTGCCTTCTACACATTTAGAAACTTTTGAACTCAGTTCTTTATGCTTTCTTGACAGGAAATGAGTGTCATCTTACTACGAGACCAAGTGGAAACTATGTCCTGCCATGAATCTCCAGTTCCAAATTCTCTTTTCTAGGCCAGAAAATACTCCATTCCCATTAGCCTGGGAAAACCTTAATTGTCTTACTTTCAGAAGTAGACCCATACAATTTCCCATCTCTGTGTCAATGAGGTTTAACAAATCAAGGTTGATCAAGAAGAGGACAAAATGTGTCTATCACTTTTTACAGATGATGTGATTTTTTTTCCCTAGGAAACTCTAAAAAGTCAACTGAAAAACAAATTGAAATAATGAGTCATTTCAGCAAAATGGCAGGATAGGAGATAAATCCATAAAGATCACTAACAATTCTGTTTGTCAATCATCAAATGATGTAGGAAGCTAGAGAAAGACACATTTTTTGTTAATAACATTATAGACTGTACAAAACATTTGAGAGTCTGAGAAAACTCCTCACACAAATACAGAAAGAATTAAGTAACTGGATAAATTTTAATTGTTCATGATTAGACCAACCAAGATAATTCAGTAAAGAGAAGACTTTAATTAATTCATTTATGATGTGATATTACCAGAATATGAAGTAAACTTGGGCAGTTTGATTGATATGTGAGTAAATAAGTAAAGGTCACACTAGGAAAATCAGTTTAGAGATTACCAAATATTCAAATATCTAATACTATTTAAACCTAATTCATCTGAAGAAATATCTGATCTGGAATGTGAAGGGAAATGTGAAAGAAAATGTCAAGAGAAAAGGGAAGGAAAGAAATTCACAAACCTCAAACCATATTATCAACTATACAAATTGAAATGATTTGATATTTGTTAACAATAAAAAGGTAAATCAATGACATAGGGAAAGGGAGACCCAAATTCAATTGAACTTGGTAAAACTCAGCTTTTAAGGGTTGAATGTAAAGAAGTCTGAGCCCTCCAGAACTGACACTTTGGAATTTTGGGTCAGGAAAAGACTTTTGACAGTCTCTGGAACAGTAAATGACAAATATATCAGTTGTTCCAGAAATCAATTGAGATTATTCAGTAGAAGGTCAAATATTGAAGCAGAATCTTGAAAAATCAGTGTATACGATGGAAAGATTGAACTCACTGGAACAGATGCTGCTATAGAGCAATATTGTAGGCGAAAAGAAAAGTACATGGGAGAGAAGAAGATGGACGGATGGTATCATGGAGACAAAGAAGAATTTGGGCAATCCTTGAGAGATAATGGAGGAACTTCCGGCCAAGATGGCGGAGAGGAAATACACTGTTGTGTAACCTCCGTGTTTTTCTCTCACTATTCATTTCATTTCATGCCTCTGAATTAATGCTCGACTGAAAAAAAATCATACAATTACTTACCAAGAGAAACCATCCTTGAGATTCGTCAAGAAAGGTCTGTTTTTGCGCGAGGGCGGGGACGGTATTTGAATCGGAAGCAGTCTGCGGGCAGCAGCTGCAGCGAGAGCACAGATAGCAGCTCAGAGCCGAGTAGAGCGGAGAGGGGGTGGGGCGTGATCGCAGCCGTCTCTGCGGGGAGAGCTTTGCTACAGGATTAGATACTTTGCTCCGGCAGCAAGTCAGCAGCCCAGCAGAGAAGCTAAAAACACCGGGGGTGAAGAATACAACCCCAAACAGCTGGAGTCTCTCGGGACCTGGCCACCCCTCCCCCACAGTGTCTCAGCCCGCTCCGATCTCAGAGCGCTCGGATCTCAGAGCGCTCGGATCTCAGCGCGCAGGCGCCATAGCACAGTAGGACCCGTGCCTCACTAATACCCTGCCCCTCCCCCAAAGAAAGCAGCCTCCATTCAAGGGGTTTTTTTCCTTCTGTTTCTTTGATAGTTTGTCTTTGATAATTAGACAGAATGAGCAAGAAACTGAAAAAGAATTTAACCCTGGACAGCTTTTATACAGATAAAGAGCAGACTCCAAATCCTGAGGAGACTAAAAACAAACAGTCTCCAGGTGAATCCCCAAAGGAGGAGATCATATGTTCCTCAGCACAGATGAATCTCATGGAGGAAATTAAAAAGGCTCTCACAAGGGAGCTAGAAGAAAAATGGGAAAAGGAGAGGGAGGCTTGGCAAAAGAGCCTGGAGAAGTCAGTTAAAGAGAGAGTGGATAAAGAAACCAAATCCTTGAAAAATAGGATTGGTGAACTGGAAAACAAAATTGGCGAAATGGAAAAAAATTCCACAGAACAAAAGAACTCAATTAGACAATTAGAAAAAGATCTTTAAAAAGTGAGTGAAGAAAATACCTCACTGAAAATCAGGGTCGAAAAATTGGAATTGAATGACTCGAGGAGACAAGAAGAATCAGTCAAGCAAATCCAAAAAAATCAAACAATGGAAAAAAATGTGAAATACCTTCTGGGGAAGAAAACAGACCTGGAAAACAGATCCAGGAGAGACAACCTGAGAATCATAGGACTTCCAGAAAAGTATGATGAAAAAAAGAGCCTGGACACTATTTTCAGGAAATTATCAAAGAGAACTGCCCAGAAGTCATAGAAACAGAAGGTAAAATAGACATTGAAAGAATTCATTGATCCCCTACTGAAAGGGATCCTAAAATCAAAACACCAAGAATATAGTGGCCAAATGCCAGAACCCTCAGGCAAAGGAAAAAATACTGCAAGCGGCTAGAAAAACCCAATTCAAGTATCAAGGAGCCACAATAAGGATCACCCAGGATCTGGCAGCATCCACATTAAAGGATCGAAGGGCCTGGAATATGATATTCCGAAAGGCTAAGGAACTTGGTATGCAACCAAAAATAACTTACCCAGCGAGATTGAGCATCTTTTTCCAGGGAAGAAGATGGACATTCAACGAAATAAGTGAATTTCATCTATTTCTTTTTTTTTTTTTTTTTTTTTTTTTTAGGTTTTTTATTTAATAATTACATTATATTGACACTCATTTCTGTTCCGATTTTTTTCCCCTCCCTCCCTCCACCCCCTCCCCTAGATGGCAAGCAGTCCTTTATATGTTGGATATGTTGCAGTATATCCTAGATACAATATATGTTTGCAGAACCGAACAGTTCTCTTGTTGCGTAGGGAGAATTGGATTCAGAAGGTATAAATAATCCGGGAAGAAAAACAAAAATGCAGATAGTTCACATTCGTTTCCCAGTGTTCTTTCTTTGGGTGTAGCTGCTTTTGTCCGTCATTTATCAATTGAAACTCAGGTCTCTTTGTCAAAGAAATCCACTTCCATCAAAATATGTCCTCATACAATATCGTTGTCGAAGTGTATAATGATCTCCTGGTTCTGCTCATTTCACTTAGCATCAGTTCATGTAGGTCTCTCCAAGCCTCTTTGTATTCATCCTGCTGGTCATTTCTTACAGAACAATAATATTCCATAACATTCATATACCACAATTTACCCAGCCATTCTCCAATTGATGGGCATCCATTCATTTTCCAGTTTCTAGCCACTACAAACAGGGCTGCTACAAACATTTTGGCACATACAGGTCCCTTTCCCTTCTTTAGTATTTCTTTGGGATATAAGCCCAATAGAAACACTGCTGGATCAAAGGATATGCACATTTTGATAATTTTTTGGGCATAATTCCAGATTGCTCTCCAGAATGGTTGGATTCGTTCACAACTCCACCAACAATGCATTAGTGTCCCAGTTTTCCCGCATCCCCTCCAACATTCATCATTATTTTTTCCTGTCATCTTAGCCAATCTGACAGGTGTGTAGTGGTATCTCAGAGTTGTCTTAATTTGCATTTCTCTGATCAATAATGATTTGGAACACTCTTTCATATGAGTGGTAATAGTTTCAATCTCATCCTCTGAAAATTGTCTGTTCATATCCTTTGACCATTTATCAATTGGAGAATGGCTTGATTTCTTATAAATTTGAGTCAGTTCTCTATATATTTTGGAAATGAGGCCTTTATCAGAACCTTTAACTGTGAAAATGTTTTCCCAGTTTGTTGCTTCCCTTCTAATCTTGTTTGCATTAGTTTTATTTGTACAAAGGCTTTTTAATTTGATGTAATCGAAATTTTCTATTCTGTGATCAGTAATGGTCTCTAGTTCATCTTTGGTCACAAATTTCTTTCTCCTCCACAAGTCTGAGAGATAAACTATTCTATGTTCCTCTAATTTATTTATAATCTCGTTCTTTATGCCTAGGTCATAGACCCATTTTGATCTTATCTTGGTATATGGTGTTAAGTGTGGGTCCATGCCTAATTTCTGCCATACTAATTTCCAATTATCCCAGCAGTTTTTATCAAATAATGAATTCTTTTCCCAGAAGTTAGGGGCTTTGGGTTTGTCAAACACTAGATTGCTATAATTGACTATTCTGTCTTGTGAGCCTAGCCTTTTCCACTGATCCACTAATCTATTTCTTAGCCAATACCAAATGGTTTTGGTGACTGCTGCTTTATAATATAATTTTAGATCAGGTACAGCTAGGCCACCTTCATTTGATTTTTTTTTCATTAATTCCCTTGAGATTCTCGACTTTTTATTGTTCCATATGAATTTTGTTGTTATTTTTTCTAGATCAATAAAATATTTTCTTGGAAGTCTGATTGGTATAGCACTAAATAAATAGATTAGTTTAGGGAGTATTGTCATCTTTATTATGTTCGCTCGGCCGATCCAAGAGCACTTATATTTTTCCAATTATTTAAGTCTGACTTTATTTGTGTGGAGACTTTTTTATAATTTTGCTCATATAATTCCTGACTTTCCTTTGGTAGATAGATTCCCAAATATTTTATGGTATCAACAGTTATTCTGAATGGAATTTCTCTTTGTATCTCTTGCTGTTGGGTTTTGTTGGTGATGTATAAAAATGCTGAGGATTTATGGGGATTTATTTTGTAGCCAGCTACTTTGCTAAAATTATGAATTATTTCCAATAGCTTTTTGGTAGAATCTCTGGGGTTCTCTAGGTATACCATCATATCATCTGCAAAGAGTGATAGTTTGGTTTCCTCATTGCCTACTCTAATTCCTTTTATATCTTTCTCGACTCTTATTGCCGAGGCTAGTGTTTCTAATACGATATTAAATAATAATGGTGATAGTGGGCAACCTTGCTTCACTCCAGATCTTACTGGGAAAGGTTCCAGTTTTTCCCCATTGCATATGATGCTTACTGATGGTTTTAAATATATGCTCCTGACTATTTTAAGGAAAAGTCCATTTATTCCTATGCTCTCAAGTGTTTTTATTAGGAATGGATGTTGGATTTTATCAAATGCTTTTTCTGCATCTATTGAGATGATCATGTGGTTTTTGTTTGTTTGGTTATTGATATAGTCAATTATGCTAATAGTTTTCCTAATATTGAACCAGCCCTGCATTCCTGGTATAAATCCTACTTGGTCATAGTGTATTATCCTGGTGACAATTTTCTGTAATCTTTTTGCTAATATTTTATTTAAGATTTTAGCATCAATATTCATTAGGGAGATTGGTCTATAATTTTCTTTCTCTGTTTTCAGCCTACCTGGTTTAGGTATCAGTACCATATCTGTGTCATAAAAGGAGTTTGGTAGGACTCCTTCAATCCCTATTTTTTCAAATAGTTTATATAACATTGGAGTTAATTGTTCTTTAAATGTTTGGTAGAATTCACATGTAAATCCATCTGGTCCTGGGGATTTTTTCTTAGGGAGTTGATTGATAGTTTGTTCTATTTCTTTTTCTGAGATGGGACTGTTTAGGATATTTACTTCTTCCTCTGTTAGTTTGGGCAAGCTGTATTTTTGGAGGTATTTTTCTATTTCATTTAAGTTGTCGAATTTATTGGCATAAAGTTGGGCAAAGTAACTCCTAATTATTGCTCTAATTTCCTCTTCGTTAGTGGTGAGTTCTCCCTTTTCATTTTTAAGACTAACAATTTGATTTTCCTCTTTCTTTTTTTTAATCAGATTTACTAAGGGTTTGTCTATTTTGTTGGTTTTTTCATAGAACCAACTCTTAGTTTTATTAATCAATTCAATAGTTTTTTTACTTTCAATTTTATTGATCTCACCTTTTACTTTTAGAATTTCAAGTTTAGTGTTTGACTGGGGGTTTTTAATTTGTTCCTTTTCTAGCATTTTTAATTGCAAACCCAATTCATTGACCTTCTCTTTCTCTATTTTATACAAATAGGCCTCTAGAGATATGAAATTTCCCCTTATTACCGCTTTGGCTGCATCCCATACATTTTGGTATGATGTCTCATTATTATCGTTTTCTTGGGTGAAGTTATTAATTATGTCTATGATTTGCTGTTTTACCCAATCATTCTTTAGTATGAGATTATTTAGTTTCCAATTATTTTTTGGTCTACTTCCCCCTGCTTTTTTGTTGAATGTAATTTTCATTGCATCGTGGTCTGAAAAGGATGCATTTACTATTTCTGCCTTACTACATTTGAGTTTGAGGTTTTTATGTCCTAATATATGGTCAATTTTTGTATAGGTTCCATGAACTGCTGAAAAGAAAGTGTATTCCTTTCTGTCTCCATTACATTTTCTCCAGAGATCTATCATATCTAGCTTTTCTAGTATTCTGTTTACCTCTTTGACTTCTTTCTTATTTATTTTCTGGTTTGATTTATCTAATTCTGAGAGTGCAAGGTTAAGATCTCCCACTATTATAGTTTTACTGTCTATTTCTTCTTGCAGCTCTCTTAGTTTCTCTTTTAAGAATTTAGATGCTACCCCACTTGGTGCATATATGTTTAATATAGATAGTGCTTCATTATCCATGCTACCCTTTAGCAAGATATAGTGTCCTTCCTTATCTCTTTTAATTAGGTCAATTTTTGCTTTAGCTTGATCTGAGATCAGGATGGCTACCCCTGCTTTTTTGACTTCACCTGAAGCATAGTAGATTTTGCTCAACCTTTTACTTTAACCTGCATGTATCTCCCCGCTTCAGGTGTGTTTCCTGTAAACAACATATTGTAGGATTCTGGCTTTTAATCCATTCTGCTAACCGCTTCCTCTTTATGGGGGAGTTTACCCCGTTCACGTTTATGGTTAGAATGACCAATTCTGTATTACTTGCCATCTTGTTAACCCCGGTTTATGCTTTCCTCCCTTCTTTCCCCTTTCCCCCCTTCCAAGTATTAAGCTTGTGAGCACCCCTTGCTTCTCACAGCCCTCCCTTTTTAGTGTCCTCCCCCCGCCTTAGAGTTCCTCCCCCTATCTTACCCCTTTCCCTCCCAGATACCGTATTCCCTTCCGCTTAGCTTATTCCTTCCCTTTCCACTTTTCCCTTCTCACTTTTCAATGAGATGGGAGAAGTTTCACCATAGATTGAATATGTCTTAAGATTTTTCACTTAAAGCCAATTCTGAAGGCGGTAAGATACCCACTATATTCATCCCCCTCCATTCTTTCTCTCAGATATAATAGGTTTCCTATGCCTCTTCATGAGATGTACTACCCTCACTTTACCCTTTTTCTGGTACAATGTCCTTTCCACATCAATTTCTAGAACAAGGTATACATGTATTCTTTATACATCTATATAGTCAAAATATAGTTCCCAAGATTAATCTTTACCTTTTTAGATTTCTCTTGAGTTCTATATTTCTAGATCAAACTTTTTGTTAAGTTCTGGTTTTTTCATCAGAAATAGATGAAATTCGCTTACTTCGTTGAATGTCCATCTTCTTCCCTGGAAAAAGATGCTCATTCTCGCTGGGTAAGTTATTTTTGGTTGCATACCAAGTTCCTTAGCCTTTCGGAATATCATATTCCAGGCCCTTCGATCTTTTAATGTGGATGCTGCCAGATCCTGGGTGATCCTTATTGTGGCTCCTTGATACTTGAATTGGGTTTTTCTAGCCGCTTGCAATATTTTTTCTTTCATCTGAGGGTTCTGGCATTTGGCCACTATATTCCTTGGTGTTTTGATTTTAGGATCCCTTTCAGTAGGGGATCGATGAATTCTTTCAATGTCTATTTTACCTTCTGTTCCTATGACTTCTGGGCAGTTCTCTTTGATAATTTCCTGGAAGACAGTGTCCAGGCTCTTTTTTTCATCATGTTTTTCTGGGAGTCCAATGATTCTCAGATTGTCTCTCCTGGATCTGTTTTCCAGGTCTGTTGTCTTCCCCAGAAGGTATTTCACATTTTTCTCCATTGTTTGATTTTTTTGGATTTGCTTGACTGATTCTTCTTGTCTCCTCGAGTCATTCAATTCCACTTGTTCAATTCTGATTTTCAGTGAAGTATTCTCTTCACTCACTTTTTTAAAATCTTTCTCTAATTGTCCAATTGAGTTCTTTTGTTCTGTGGAATTTTTTTCCATTTCGCCAATTTTGTTTTAGAGAGCTGTTTTCTGTTTCCAGTTCACTAATCCTATTTTTCAAGGATTTTACTTCTTTATCCACTCTCTCTTTAACTGACTTCTCCAGGCTCTTTTTCCATTTTTCTTCTAGCTCCTTGTGAGAGCCTTTTTAATCACTTCTATGAGGTTCATCTGTGCTGAGGAACAGACAATCTCCTCCTTTGGGGAATCACCTGGGGACTGCCTGTTTTTAGTCTCCTCAGGATTTAGAGTCTGCTCTCTATCTGTATAGAAGCTGTCAAGGGTTAAAGTCCTCTTCAGCTTCTTGCTCATTCTGTCTATTAATCAGAGACAAACTACCAAAGAAAAACAGAAAAAAACTGGATTCTTTCTTTGGGGGGGGGGGCTGGGTGTGTTATCGAGCTTCCTCTACAGAATGCAGGGGGCAGCAGTGAGGCACTAGCAGGACTGTGCTGCGCCTGCGCTCTGAGATCCCAAAGCTGCTGAGTCACTGAGGGGGGGGAAGGGGGGGGCGGCCAGGTCCTGAGAGACTCCAGCTGTTTGCGGTTGTGTTCTTCAGCCCCGGTGTTTTTAGCTTCTCTGCTGGGCTGTTGACTTGCTGCAGGTTCCAAACCTGTAGCGAAGCTCTCCCCGCAGAGACGGCTACGATCACTCCCCACCCCCTCTCAGCTCTGCTCCCGTGCTCTCACTGCCGCTGCCCGCCGCCTGCGCCCAATCTAAAACCGCCCCAGCCCTCCAGTAAAGACAGACCTTGCTTGGCGGATCTCAAGGATGGCTTCTCTTGGTAACTATTTGTGGGTTTTTTTCAGTCAAGCATTGATTCAGAGGCTTGTAATGAAGTGGATAGTGAGAGAAAGCGCGGAGCTTATGCAACTGTGAGCCTCCTCTCCGCCATCTTAACCGGAAGTCAATTTCATCTATTTCTGATGAAAAAGCCAGAACTTAACAAAAAATTTGATCTACAAGCACAGAACTCAAGAGAAATCTAAAAAGGTAAAGATTAATCTTGGGAACTATATTTCGGCTATAAAGATGTATAAAGAATACATGTATACCTTGTTCTAGAAACTAGATGTGGAAAGGACATTGTACCAGAAAAAAGGGAAAGTGGGGGTGCTACATTTCATAAAGAGGCAAAGAAAACCTAGTATATCTGAGAGAAAGAATGGAGAGGGATGACTATAGTGAGTATTTTACTGCTTTCAGAATTGGCATTAAGAGAAGAATTTTAGACATATTCAATCTATGGTAAAACTTCTCCCACCTCATTGAAAAGTAAGAAGGGAAAAGTGAAAAACGAAGGAATAAGCTAAGTGGAAGTGAATACGGTAACTGGGAGGGAAAGGGGCAAGTTGGGGGGGGGAACTCTAAAGGGGAGGATACTAAAAAAGGGAGGGCTGTGAGAAGCAAGTGGTGCTCACAAGCTTAATACTGGGAAGGGGGGAAAGGAGTAAGAGGGGAGAAAAGCATAAACCGGGATTAACAAGATGTCAAGTAATACAGAATTGGTCATTTTAACCATAAATGTGAACGGGGTAAACTCCTCTATAAAGAGGAAGCGGTTAGCAGAATGGATTAAAAGCCAGAATCCTACAATATGTTGTATACAGGAAACACACCTGAAGCAGGGTGATACATGCAAGTTAAAGGTAAAAGGTTGGAGCAAAACCTACTATGCTTCAGGTGAAGCCAAAAAAGCAGGGGTAGCCATCCTGATCTCAGATCAAGCTAAAGCAAAAATTGATCTAATCAAAAGAGATGAGGAAGGGTACTATATCTTGCTAAAGGATAGAATGAATAATGAAGAAGTATCTATATTAAACATATATGCACCAAGTAGTGTAGCATCTAAATTCTTAAAAGAGAAATTAAGAGAGCTGCAAGAAGAAATAGACAGTAAAACTATAATAGTGGGAGATCTCAACCTTGCACTCTCTCAAATTAGATAAATCAAACCACAAAATAAATAAGAAAGAAGTCAAAGAGATAAATAGAATACTAGAAAAATTAGATATGATAGATCTCTGGAGAAAATGTAATGGGGACAGAAAGGAGTACACACCTTCTTTTCAGCAGTTCATGGAACTTATACAAAAATTGACCATATATTAGGACATAAAAACCTCAAACTCAAATGCAGTAAGGCAGAAATAGTGAATGCATCCTTTTCAGACCATGATGCATTGAAAATTACATTCAATAAAAAGCCACAGGAAAGTAGACCAAAAAATAATTGGAAACTAAATAATCTCATACTAAAGAATGATTGGGTGAAACAGCAAATTATAGACATAATTAATAACTTCATCCAAGAAAACGATAATAATGAGACATCATACCAAAATGTATGGGATGCAGCCAAAGCGGTAATAAGGGGAAATCTCATATCTCTAGAGGCCTATTTGTATAAAATAGAGAAAGAGAAGGTCAATGAATTGGGCTTGCAACTAAAAATGCTAGAAAAGGAACAAATTAAAAACCCCCAATCAAACACTAAACTTGAAATTCAAAAAATAAGAGGAGAGATCAATAAAATTGAAAGTAAAAAAACTATTGAATTAATTAATAAAACTAAGAGTTGGTTCTATGAAAAAACCAACAAAATAGACAAACCCTTAGTAAATCTGATTAAAAAAAAGGAAAGAGGAAAATCAAATTGTTAGTCTTAAAAATGAAAAGGGAGAACTCACCACTAACGAAGAGGAAATTAGAGCAA
>NC_067403.1:251299386-251392678 GCF_016432865.1 Antechinus flavipes
AGAAATTCAGGACTCTGATGTCATCAACCAACAGAAAAGCAATCAGGATTACAGTTTGGAAGAATACAGGCCTTTTAAGACAACAAGGCAATATCCAGTGCAAACAGCTCCAATGTAACTGCTTGGGAAGAGGATCTGCTTACATTTCCACAGATGGAGAAAGAATCAGATGGCTGACTATGAGACTGTTAAAAGAACTTTTTAAAATCTCAGGAATCATTGGATTTCCTAACACAAGATGAAACTGTTTTAGTTCTTGAAAAACCAGCGAGAATCATTGGATTCCTTAAGATGAAAAATTGTTGATGAGACCTTTTGCAGTACTTCAGAGCTTACAAGAATTATTAAATTCCTGGCACATGAACTAATGGACAATGGATTGCTTATGGACTATTTCTAGGACTTATGGACATGTGTAAATTTTCAGGTTGATTTATGTTGTTACATTACTAATAGCCTGTGTTATATTGCTATGTGCTTATGTAAATTATGTATAATGCCTCCCATATTGATGGATTTATGTATACCATGTATATCTGTTACAAAGTTCTGGCCCATATTGATGGATTTATGTGTGCCCCCTCAGAAACCCCCTATGTTTTAAAACAAAAGAAAGGAGGAGATGTTGGAATCCTTACTAACTGCTAACTAATTAGAGTTGATCTAATCTTACAAGAAGATGTTCTGGGCAGAACCTGAAACAAGGTACTAAGTAGAACTAATTAATACAAGGCTTGTGTTCACACCTTTACTCATTGGAGTTCAATGAGTTCACACCTCTCTTGAAGCTCGTTGGGCCAGAGAGCACTATGGGAGAAAACCCATAATCCCTCTCTCTGGAAGGAGCATAAATAGGCCAATGGGCCAGTCGAAGAAGTTCTTCAGAGTGAAGAAGCTACAAGTCGGGATTTCAGCAAAATTACGCCAGAAGCCCTCTCTTCAAGGCAAGACAGATTCAACTTGGTACTGGCTCTGGAGGCTGAAGAAAGCAGAGGCAGAAGCAAAGGACAAAGCAGCAAGAGCTCTTGGAACCAAGCAGAGAGATAGGCCTCTAAGCTAACCGGGCTGTATTGGAGATAATAAAAGATCTGAACTTTTATCACCTGGCTGCATTTTGAGAAGAAAAAGCTCACCACATATGCTCTTTTATCAAAGGTTTGAATCTTGTAGAATTATAGTAAGTACTAAGTACATATACTGAACTAGAGAATTGTTAAGCATCATGCTAAATTAGATAATTATTGTCTCTATCAATTCCACTGACTTAGCACCTTCTTTCAAGTTCTGACCCATAATATCTCCTGCTTTCTTTTGCTTTAGAACATAGGTGGTCATGACCCTCCCTGACTTCTCAAGGAGGTGAGAACCCCCAAAAAGAAGGCAAACCTGCCTTTCTTGACTGCTCAAAAATGGGTGAAAACACCAAAAAAACGAGGTGATAATGCCCTCCCTGGCATCTCAGGAAGGGAGATAAAAACACCAAAGGAAATGGGAAATCAAATCAGATTAGCAGGTTTTTGAAGGGACTCACTCTTAAAATAGGTATACATAAATCCATCGATATGGGAGGTATTACACATAATTACATAAATTGCATAAGCACTTAGTAAAACAGTCTAGTAGTGATGTAACAAATAACATGAATCAACATGAGGAATTATACATCTTTATAAGTCCTAGAAATAGTCCAAAAGGAATCTATTGTCCATTAATTCATATGCCAGGAATCCAATAATTCCTGCAAGTTTCAAAGTCCTGCAATAGTCTTATCTTCTGTTAGGGAATCCAATGATTCCTGCAGATTTTGTTGTTAAGTCTTCTCCTTTGTTTTGAGGTTTTTCTCTTTTTTTGTCTCTCTCCAGGTGCTCGTTGGCACCCATCTGATTCCTTCTCCATCTGTATTAATAGAAACAAACCCTTTCTCCCAAGCAGTTAACCTATCTAGTCCATTCTATATACTACTTTCTAAATCTCTTCTCATCATCTGGCAATTACATTGGAGCTGCTCATTATATTGGACCTGCTCTCACTGAATACTGCCCTTCTTTTCAGTTAAAAAGCCTGCATTCTCCACAATTATAATCCCTTTCTGTCATCTGATTGCTTTTTGGCTGATAGATCATTTAATTCCTTTCTGCCACATGATTGTTTGTAGACTGATTGATCACACCAGAAGCCTGAACTTCTAAAGGTGTAACATTAGCTGCCATCATGCCCCACCTGAATTTTGTAAGATATCTTGGAGCTGGACCTTGCCTCTCATTTCCCTGGGTCAATCTACATTCTGAGGTCCCGGGGAAGGCTTTGTGGCATTTTGGACATAGGGTTTTAGGTCTTCTCTCACCCTGTCCTCTCTATCGCTTTGCCTTCTTAGGGCTCTGAGATATCCTATTTTTCCACATTGAAAACATCAATGACTTTCTCTAGAAGTCCCTTGCCAGGAGGGTCTCTGTCTTCCCATGTTCATCATACTCTGGGTATAATAAGCACTTGTGCCCACTGTGGCACACCATCTTCTGATCTCCTCTAAAGAGCATCTTTGTATAGTCCCAATATAATTCTTCTACAAATCTCATTAGCATTTTCCTTAGCCAGTTGTCTGATCATAATTCTTATAGCTGCATTTTCTCTAATGGTTCTTGTGATAGCTGTTTGCAAATGTCCGACAAAATCAGCAAAGTGTTCATTGGGACCTTGCTCTATTTCCGGGACAGTTTCCTCTTGATCTTTCCCTGGGAAGGTAACCAAGCTTTTATAGTATCAGTGACAATTTGTTCATATGCTCCTAGGGGGTATTTAATCTGTGCTGAATTCTCTGCATACTGACCTTCACCTGCTAGTTGGTCAAAGGTGATTTGTACATTAACTCCAGTTTGCTTATTGAGTTGGGCTTGAATCCTACATAATTTGTGATACTCTGAAAGCCACAACAAGTTTTGTCCAGGTTTTATACATGTCCTTGATATGGATTTCCAATGACTGGGTGTTAAAATTTCATATGTCAAACTCTCTAGTAACATCTTAACATAAGATGATGTAGCCCCATAAAGAGTGCAACCCTTTTTCAAATGTTTAATTTTTTCAGATCAAAAGGAATGCATCTTCTCCTTTGTTGACCTGAAGAATCAAGCTCTCCAATCACAGGGTATGCATTTATTAAATCAGATACATCCTGTCCTTCATTTTTTGCCTTAACTAGGGCTTTTTGTAATCTTGTCACAGACTGCTTCATAGGTGGTTCTGATTGTGTTACTGCCTCTCCCCCTCCTCCTTCTACCTCCACCCATGAAGGATTAATTGAGGGAAGTGGGTCAGGGGATGGGGGATGCCCTAATGGCTTCTGCTGTGAAGTACTACACTCAGAATTGTACTTAACTAATTTCTTATCTGATTCTTCATCCTTTTCAGATAGTTTATTTGGATCCTCCCCCTCCTGCTCTTTCTTCTTTTTCCTTATTCTATAACTCATATAATTTCCTAAAACCAGTTGTATTAAATTATATGTATAAAGTATTTCTTTGGAAACTGAATCAGGTAAATTTTCATTGTAGAATTGACATAGTTGCTCTCCTACTAATTTCCACTCATCTAGATCCAATTCTTTTTCCTTAGAGAACCAAGGAGTTGTATACTGTAAAGTTTCTAAAAGTTCAATGATCTGCTCCCAATTTACAATCAAACCTTGATTTTTTATCGGTCTGACCAAGCTTTTGACACATTTTCCTTGAAGAGGAAAACAATGCAGTTTTCTAAACATCTGTCCCATTAGTTGAAATACTACTTTAGCCGTTAACAAAGTTTCCTTGTCTATTTGTGTACTCATTCAAATTTCTGGGTCACAGAAGAAAGTTTTTGGCCCAACGTTCTGGCACCAAAATGTAATATTTTCCCTAAAATGTAATATTCTCTGTTGAGGTTTTCTTGTGGTCTCAAATGGGAGCCTTCGTTTCACTTCAGTAGTCACCACACCAGTACAGCCAGGGATTAAAATCCACATGCTTTATTCTCTCTTTCCAAATCTTGTCTCCTTTCCTGTGGCATGATTGGTTTTCTTATAGTCCAGATTCTTTATTATCTCCTTGTTAGGTCTGGGTAGCTTTCTGGAGAGTCTTTAAGTCTGGCTTGGTTCTGAGAGCTTGAACTCCCACCTTCCTTTTCCGGCTTCTCTGTCTTCTGAATCTCCCTGACTCAATCCTGGCTGAGGCTCCTAGCTTATATATGCTCTCTTATTGAAGGTGTGAATCTTGGAGAACTATAGTAAATACTAAGTACATGTACTGAACAAGAGAACTGTTAAGCACCATTCTAAGTTAGATAATTATATAGAGAATTGACTCTAATTTATAAGAAATCAAACCATTCTCCAATTGATAAATCGTCAAAGGATATGAACAGACAATTCTCAGATGAAGAAATTGAAACTATTTATAGACATATGAAAATATGCTCCAAATCATTATTAATCAGAGAAATGCAAATTAAGACAACTCTGAGATACCACTACACACCTGTCAGATTGGCTAGAATGACAGTGAAAGATAATGCAGAATGTTGGAGGGGATGTGGGAAAACAGGGACACTGATACATTGTTGGTGGAATTGTGAACACATCCAGCCATTCTGGAAAGCAATTTGGAACTATGCTCAAAAAGTTATCAAACTGTGCATACCCTTTGATCCAGCAGTGTTTCTATTGGGCTTATACCCCAAAGAGATACTAAAGAAGGGAAAGGGACCTATATGGGCCAAAATGTTTGTGGCAGCCCTGTTTGTAGTGGCTAGAAGCTGGAAAATGAATGGATGCCCATCAATTGGAGAACGGTTGAGTAAATTGTGGTATATTACCGTTATGGAATATTATTGTTCTGTAAGGAATGACCAGAAGGATGAATACAGAGAGGACTGGTGAGACTTACATGAACTGATGCTAAGTGAAATGAGCAGAACCAGGAGATCATTATACACCTCAACAACGATATTGTTTGAGGATGGATTCTGATGGAAGTGGATCTCTTCGATAAGGAGAGCTAATTCAGGTTAAATTGATTAAGGATGGACAGAAGCAGCTACACCCAAAGAAAAAACACTGGGAAATGAATGTAAATTACTTGCATTTTTGTTTTTCTTCCCGGGTTATTTATACCTTCTGAATCCAATTCTCCCTGTGCAACAAGAAAACTGTTCGGTTCTGGACACATATATTGTATCTAAGATATACTGTAACCTATCCAACATGTAAAGGACTGCTTGCCATCTGGAGGAGGGGGTAGAGGGGAGGGAAAAATCGGAACAGAAGTGAGTGCAAGGGATAATGCTGTAAAAAATTACCCTGGCATGGGTTCTGTCAATAAAAAGTTATAATTAAAAAAAAGTGAAGTATATCTATATTCTGACAGTACTATCTGTCTCAAAGTAAAATAAAAATATAAAAAGAAAAAAAATAAATTAGATAATTATAGTCTCTACCAATTCCACTGACAGCACCGGCTTTCAAGTTCTGGCTCATAACACATATCCCCATCCAGATTCCCAAACTCTTGGCTTTTTCAGATGAAACCCTTCAGGCCAAGTGTTTCAGAAAATATTGTCTTTATTTTTGTACCAGATAGTGGAGGCAAGATGGAGGTGTAAAGAAGTTGCTCAAGCTCTATCAGTTTCCTCAAAATAAAGAAGCTGCTCAAGCTCTCTCAGTTTCCTCAAAAACCAAAAAAAAAAAAAAAAAAAAGCATCTGAACAGAATCCAATGGAATGAAATCACTTTCCAGATGAAAATGGACTAAAAAAACTTCAAGAAAGGTCAGTCTCACTAGGGTGAAAGAGGCGTTCAGTCTAGGTTAGATAGACTGTGGGAAAGCCAGTGAGAGGAGCTTAATCACAGCAAATCAGCAATTAATACCCTCAGTTATGACACAATAGAGGAGCAAATCAGTAGAGCAACTTCCAGTTCCAGCTCAAAAGACAAACCCTGGGAAACCAGACTCTTTCCTGAATAGAGCAGGCAATGCTAACCTTGCAAACAATTTTCAGATGTCAAAATTAAAGCCATTTATAATTATATGAAAAATGCCCTAAATCACTATTGATTAGAGAATTGAAAATTAGAAAAGTTCTACAGTACCATCTCACACCTCTCAGATTGGCTAAGGTGACAGGAAAAGATAATGATAAGTGTTGCAGGGGAAGTGGGAAAACTGGGTTATTTATGCTTTAGTTGTGGAGTTGTAAACTTATCCAACTATGCTGGAGAGTAATCTGTACTATGCCCAATGGACTATATAACATTGCATGTCCTTTGACCCAGCAGTACCATTACTGGGTCTATATGAAAAAATTATAATGGAGGGAAAAGGGCCTACATCTGCAAAAAAATGTTTGCAGCAGTTCTTTTTGTGGTAACAAAGAATTGAAAAAAGAGTGCATTCCCATCACCTGGGGAATGGCTGAATAAACTTTGGTACAGGAAGGTAATGGAATATTATTGTCCTATAAAAAGGATGATGAAAAAGCTGACTATAGAAAGACCTGGAAAGATTTACATGAACTGATGCTGAGCAAAACAAGCAGAACAAGGAATATGTTGTTCACAATAAGAGCAAGAATGTGTGAAGATCATTTATGAAACACTTGGTTCTCAGCACTTCAGAAATCCAAAGCAATTCCAATATGTTATAGGCCAGAACTCTGAACTTGAAAAAAGGATTCTTACAAGGTGCTAAATCGGTGGAATTGATAAAGACAATGGTTATCTAGGTTTAGCATGGTGCTTAATAGTTCTTTAATTCAGTACATGTACTTAGTCCACAAGATTCACATCTATGATAATGGAGTATATAACTGCCAGCAAGGACTGGACCAACTTCAACTCCATCTCATGTTGGCTGGCCTGGCCTCCTGCATTTCTTTCACTGAGTCCAGCTCCTGTCTGAAGGCCATCTAGAAAAATAGTGGAGCCCCTAGTGAAGAAGACAATAAATACTTTTGGACTTTAATACCGGACTATTCTTGTAGTGATTACTCTGCTGAAAGGAAGACTGCCCAAAGACCTCCAGAAAACTATATCAGCAGCATTACACCAATAGACTTTGACATAAAATCCTATCTGCATCCAGAAAAAAAATCTAAGGAAACTAAATGTAAACCAATACTTGCTATGTTCACTTCTTTTTTCTGTTTTTAAATCTTTCCCATTGTTTTCCCCTTTTGCTCTGATTTTTTTCTCCAAACATGATTCAGAAATAATGTATTTTAAAAACAAATAAACTAAAAAAAAAGAGAGATATTATATTGCCAAATTCCAACATGCTTCATACCATAAAGTGGGAAGATAGGACAACAGTACTTTTCCATCCTATAGTATATAATATAATAAGTTTGGATGCGTATTAAAATGTATAAAATATGACACACATTCATGGCAATTTTTTTCATTCAGTAGAGAAATTATGAAAAGGCTTTTTCTTATACCCCCAGTGAGAAAGCAAATACATTTTTAAATAAATTATCTATGGTTCTCACTATAATATGCTTGGTGAGTATCCTCTCATTGCTTAAAGAAATGTAAATTAAACTGAAATACTAACATAAAGGTATTAAAGTGGCTGAAAGGAGAGAAGGAATAAAAGACAAACGTAAGAGAGGGGATGTAGAAAATAGGGATACTAAGGCTTTTGGTGGAATTGTGAACTAATTCAACCAGTTTGAAGAGCAATTTAAATTACACCAAAAATAGTACAAAGCTATCTTTACCGTTTGGTATATTAACACCTATATTAACTATAGAAAGACCTGGAAAGATTTACCTGAACTGATGCTGAGCAAAACAAGCAGAACAAGGAATACATTGTTCAAAATAACAGCAAGAATGTGTGAAGATCATTTATGAAACGCTTGGTTCTCAGCACTGCAGAAATCCAAAGCAATCCCAATATGTTATAGGCCCTACAATCACTATTAGGTATATTTCCCAAGGAATTCCCTGATTGGAACATCTCAGTAAACAGAGAATTGGATGCTCTTTATTAGTACATACTGATGAAGACAAGTAGTAGTGCTTCATGCTTTTAGGGAAAATACAGAAATAAATTTCAAAATGGAAAGGAAGAGAGACCTCTCCATGGGAATTTTTGGAAGTGAGAAAAAAGAAATCTTTTCTTCTATCTAAAATCTTCAGAGTTCTATACAAGTATAAAAAGGTGAATTACAAGGATAGTCATCTTTAGATTTTTCCTTGGCTCAAAATCATCAGGCCATGACCTCACCTAGCATGCAGAATGATTTCCCAAATGGAAAGGACCATCTCCTCCTTTTTTTGTATCACATTTTTTCAGAACATGTTGGAGGACTTCTTAATAATTGGTTATTGACTTATTGATACTACATCATAACAGTTTATAAAGAATTTGCTGCTTTAAATATAAAGATGACATTGAAAATGAGTGACTGTATTGGTTTCTCTTACCTGTGGAACTTTATACAGTTCGAGAATGGTGGCCATGGCCATGGAAAGTGTAGCTGACGTCCCTCCAATGACAGCCACAGAATTGGACTGTTTGTCACAGCTATAATTGGGGATAATGGGACCTCTCCCTGATAGCCATATTAAGGAGCTCTCCACAGCTAGTTTCTCCAGATGGAAGTTATTGAGTAACTGATATCCCAAAGTTATGTTGGGCAACAAATAGGGGTTCTTGTTGATCTCATCAACAGCATACTGAAGAGCAAGGAAATTGTGATATTGTTTGAACATTGCCCTAAAGTGAGAGGGAAAATTGAAAAAAAAATAAGAAAAACTCTATATTCAAAGAAACAGCAAATTTTCATAGTAGGAAGAGTTTCAGATATGGAGTCAGAAATTCCTATCCTAAATCCTGCCCCCAAAATTGATTAAAATTGTGGTCCTGAGCACATCATTTCACCACCATGAGTGTCAGTGTCCACAATTGTAATATGACAGACTTGAACTATATCCTGTAAGATTCTTTCAAGACCACACACATTAAGACACAAACACATTCACACACACACATACACACACTAACACACAAATGATGGATATACTTTAGACATTAGAATATGTCTCATTTTGAAAAAAGGATTCTGACTGGCTGACTGATTATCTTCAAGAAAAATAGAAAGGACTTCCGTTTCTCAAATTGCAATGAGGAGATTACCATGCAAAATATGTTAGCTAATAATACATGATTTTATTGGTAATATATCTGCTAGATGCCTTATAATGATTTTTAAAATTATATACTGGATCGTAAGTGGAACACATATATTTCAAAAGATTTTATGACCATGTCATGGGTAATACTGAAAGATTCAAGATTCAGTACTAACTTGACTCTAGCTGAAATAACTACTTTAGTCAAAGCAGGAAGATATTCAAAACTGAGATTTTCACAGCATATTCATTGGCCTTGAAGTCTATCCTTCTCCCTTATTCAAGCAAGGAAATATTCTTCCTCTCTTTGAAGATGGATTATGGAGAACCAGATAATCAATCAATTAACCCTTATTAAGCACTGCTCTGGGCTAAGTACTGTCCTAAGTAGTTAGGATACAAAAAGCAGGAAAAAAAAGTCTTATCTCCACAATGATGATATTTTAAGGGGAAAGACAGCTTATAATCAGAGACAGAAAGATAGAAAATTGATAGAGACACAAAGAAAGAAAAACAGAAACAGAGAGGCCCAGTGACTGTGGGAGAAAAAGAGAGAGCCAGCCAGGGAGCTCTATATGTAAGAGCCATTGCCAAGCTGAAGGAGATAGGCCTTGGGACAATCATGAATAGATGTGGTGAAGGATAAGGGAGAATTTAGGGTCAGTCCTAGGCTGAGGGCTAAAGGGCATCAAAGGATGGTATTGCCTTCTACAGTAACAGGGAAAATAGGAGTATGGAGAGGTTAGCGATAAAAAATAACGCTTTATATTTTGGATATACTGAACTTAAGATGTCTCCTGGGCATTTAGTTCAAGATATCTGAGAGGCTATTGATGATATCAGTTGTAAGGACATCAGAGAGTTTAGATCAAGATAGAAAAATCTGAAAAACATCCACATAGAGCTACTAAGTAAATCATGGGAACTGATAAGATAACCAAAGGAAGTAGTGGAATGGATTAGACACATTGATGAGGTATAACTACAGCTGCACAGTGTGATCTCAAAAGGCTCCATCAAAAGAAGGAGGAACAAGAAAACAAGAAACAAAAAAAACAAAAAAAGGAGGAGAACCAAAAAAAAAAAAAAAAAAAAACAAGAAACCAAAAAGGAGAAAAAAATAGTCCCTAAAATCTAGAGAGAATAGAATACCAAGGAGAAGAGACTGATCACCACTGTCAAGAGAGATGGAAATGATAATAAAGAAGAATAGCAAAAGAAATGATCTGCAACTTAATGTAGTAAATGGGAAAACAGAAACTAGAGTTCCCAAGGAGCAGATGTTGAAATGTTTAAGAATTCATGCCAATGAGCTTACTAGAATTTATGAGATCTCCTACTAGACTTCACGCATTTGCAAGTCATAGGGATAGAAAGACAAAGAGAGAAGAAAAAAACAGCTCTTTTCTTTTGGCCAGAAAAGAAAATGTATCACTATCTGAAACAGATATTTGGAACAAAGATGATAAAATATGATTTGGAGAAAGTCATCAATAGCTCAGGGAGAGCAGGAACATCTTTAGATCAAGTGAGTTGAATTTTAAATGAGAAGAGGAATTGTGAGACATGGAACTTAGGAGAGATTCCATTCCTACAATGGGGGACAGCATTGACAAAAGCATGAAAATGAGATCTGGGGTGTGGAGCATAGAAAGTGGTTTGGCGGTCCCTTTGGCTTTATTTAAAAATGTCACAAAAATGGCAAGGGAAAACAAATTTAAAAAATTGTCCTATACTTTATATTTCCTAGAATAAAATGATGAAAAACCTCAGTGCAAGTATTGGATCTTGTCAGGAGTTTGAGATACGTGGCACTTGTTGACATTGTAAAGTTCATATTGTTTAGTATTTTGGATGTGCTGTCATATTATTCTGATATTGGTAAACATCAATATGGAATCATTTAGATCAAATGGTCCTAATACCCATCAAAGTTTTTAAATAAAGATAAGCCATGTCATTCCTTTTCTTTAGCAGCTCTCTGTTGGGAAGATAAAGTTTGAAGCTTTGGATTAGATAAAACTGAACCGAATGCAGTATTCTGAATTTGTTCTGTTTTCTGATGCCTAAGATAATGAATGTTAGATTTCCCCTTCCCCATTTCATGTTGTTATGATTCAGAAATATCTTTACCCAAATCTCACCCAAGTCAAGCATCCATAAATGACCTTGAGATTTTCATCACATATGAGCACAACTGTGAACATTTCCTCCCCTATTTGGAACAAGTAATCAGGTCTTAACCATGTCCATTCTTAGAGAATATAGTTTTGACACCTAAACTCCAATTTTGAGTATAGGACCTCCCTAATGTGTTTCATCTCTCCTTGTACTGGGTGAGTTTTTGTCCTCAGTGGAGATGAATCTGTGCTGGTTTATAATGCCATATAGAATAGGGGTGAATAGTCTCTCTTTGTTTGCTGCACTGCACATTAACAACACTTTTCATTTATCAACTTCTTGAATATAAGATTTCTAATCATTTTTGAACCCACATCTTTGCTTTAACCAAAGTTCTGAGAATAAAGAAAGCACAACTCTACCAACAAAGTAGTCAATAAAAAATATGGATTAATATTGCATATATTAGGGAGGGTGGGAAAGTAACTACTTACGTTGGTTGTGCATAACTGTCGAAGGGACACGTTCTGAAGAAAAATTGGTTCGCTTGAATCTCTACCTTCACAAAAAGGGAGAGGAATCCAGCAATGATTAGATCTCCTTCTTTTCTATACATGGGATTGAAACGTCTTTCTATGTGACAAGGATTCTTGACCATCTGGTACTCAGATAAGAAAATCTGCAAAATCAGAAATACAAAAAGTATAGAGGATGAGAGTCTCAGGTTCCCCAAGCCCATGGTCAATATTTCAGATCTCTAAAGAGCTAAGGATTAGGGGAGTATAAGGTGATTGGAGGCCCTAGTTCTTGCATCTATAGACACATGCTCTATTGCTAAACATTTGTCTTTTTTAATTGATTCTCAAGCTTTGTATATTCTCTTCTCCTTCGGAAAGCAGAATGTGAGACATGAAATGGGCCTCTATTTGGGATAAAGGCAAAAGTTTGAGTGAGCAGAACATATTTATTTGACATTTTTGCCTCCAGGATATTATTCATGTAGTTCCATGCAGATGAATAAGGGAAAGTGGTTCTTCTCATCTCTTGGGTGCAAGTCAAACAAATATTTTGACCAGAGTCTGAGAGTGAGTTTCTCCAAGGACCAATTAGCCCAGCAATTCTGCACCTGTGAACTTCATCTTAAATTCCAAACTTAATAAATAAAAAGTTTGGGAACTTCCTTGCTTGTTTTCTGTCTCTGGAGCCTTCGTAGCTTTGATGGGATCTGAAATGCCCAAAATACTATTTTATCTTTTACATGCTAGCTCAACCTAGAAATTCCCTCCTTAAGAACAGATCTTAAAATCAAAAGTGAATTGTTAGATGGTAAGAAGGAATGATAAAAAAAGAATATTTTCAGAAAGAGCAATTATTTTGAAAGGATTATTCAGGACATAATTTCAGACACAGAGTATGATTTGAAAACATCTTCAAGAAAACTGCAAAAAAAAAATAAACCTGGGCAGAAATTTGATTGCAATTTCACAAAGAGAAAAGGCAAGATATTCTTACAGACCTGAGTTCTGAGATCCTATACCTGCTATAGGCTCAGTCACAGGTATATCCTGGATCCACACTTGGTGAGGCTTCTTTTTGGGTCAGTCCCCAGCCCAGGATCAAACTGGTATAGGCTGGAAAAAAATCCCTAACTCTAAGTTTTCATTGACCAGGCCAATGGGCAATTTAATTTGAGGGATTATTCTAATGATATTTGAAGGGACATACTAGAAGAACTTTGCTCTACTGTTCTCTTTGTTCTGCCATTTTGGCTGATTGCAATGTCCAGAAACCATTTTAGTCAGTTTTATGGTGTACTAATGATGCTTAAGCCTTCTTTCATCAATATCTTAAAGGTTAATTGTTTTGTAATATATATTTTTTCTAATTTTATATTTATTAGTTTTATTTTCAAATTCATTAGTGTCATTGAGAAATTATTCTTTTTTGCCTTCTAATTTTCAAAGAATTTTTTTCATACTTGTTCTAAGCTGAAGAGTCTTTTCCCAATACTTTGTTCTTTAGGCCACATTTATTTTGGCATTTTTTCCACTATCATTCTCATTCAATTTTTATAACAATTTAAATTTCTTAAAAACACTTAATCCAGAAAATTTTAAGCTAATCTAATGAAAATCAGTGTGAATTCAAATTATTTATTAAACATTATATGTATTTCTAAGTAAATATCTATAATGAGAAATTAAGTCAAATACTTAAGCCAATTCCTGATCTGTAAAAGTCCCAAGAATAGGTAGAATAGACAGGGATTTGAAAATTGATCTAACTCTTGAAGATAGTAAAGAAAAATATTATATGGAGCTCGGAAAAGTCAACTTTTATTTTTTTAGATACACTCCTACACACACACACACACACACACACACACACACACACCAAAAAAAGTTGTATATGTTGGGTAGGAAATTGAAATATGATTTCTCAGAATTATTTTAATATTTATTTCACTAATTAATAATAATTTAAATAATTTTTCAGGTAACGAGCAATAATTTTAATTTATTTTTCCTGAAAATTGCCTATTTATATCTTCTGTCAATTTATTAACTAGGGAATACTTTTTATATTCCTACATTTGGTTCAGTTCCCTATTTATTTATGAATGAGATGTTCTTCAAAGACATTTGGTGCAAATATATACATAAACACAAATATATGTATATATATGTTAGTCTGTTGCTTTTCTTCCCATTTTAGTTATGTGTTATGCAAATCATTTTTGATTTTCCTGTAGTTTTTTTTTTTTTTAATTAGGTTTCCTGTCATCCTTTTTATCTCTTGTTTGGTCACAAATTCTTCCCTTATCCATAGATCTGACAGGTCTATTCTTTCATGCTCCTTCAATTTAAGTATATTAATTCCCTTTATGTCTAAATCACTTCCTTTTTTTAATGTTACCTTAATATTCGGTGTATTATGGTGGTCTTTAACTAGTTCTGCTAAACTGCCTTGCAATTTTGCCTACAATTTTTCTCAAATGGTGCATTGAATCTGAAAGCTAGGGTCTTTAGATTTATCAAAGACTGGATTACCAATGTCCTTAGTGTGTATTGTGTAATACATACAATATGTGTATTGTGTCTTTAATCTATTCCTCTGAGCTAGTACTTTATTTCTTAGCCACTACTACTTTGTCATCTAGTTTATAATATGCTGTTGCAAAACTAGGTTTCATAGTTTTTTTTTTCCCTTTTGGATTGTCTGAATACTCTTGGCTTTTGTTGTTCCAGATGATTTCTATGTGATTTTGTTTTAATCTCCATAAAATGATACTTTGGAAATTTCATTCATATGTCACTGAAAAAATTAATGAACTTTGGTATGATGATCTTTTTATTAATCTTTGTTTTTTAAATCTTTCTTTACTCTGTCTAGTTGTGGGATCAAAATGATATTTGTGTCATAAAACCCCTTTTTTAAGCTACTTTTTAATCCTTTTTTTTTCAAATTCATTATATAATATTGTGGCAAATTGTCCTAAAGAATTATAAGAGAATTGACTTATAGGAGACAGCTGAATGGTACAATGGATAGAGCACTGCTCTTGGAGTCACAAGGACCTGAGTTCAATCCTAGACACTTACCATGTCCCAGCTGTGTGGCTCTGGCAAGTCACTTAACATCAACTGGGTTGCAATTAAAAGGAACATTTTCAACATGACAACTGCCTCTCCCAATCTTGCTCCTTACAGGACTTCATGGACAAAATCAGGATAAATAGACGCATGACCCAGTAGCAGTTTCAACTGCATTGTACCTGAAATGAACAGGAAAAGGAGCTGATGAGGAGGCTCCCTAAGTCTCCCTACCTCCTCATGTTTAAAGTGTCATTTTTTCCACTAATAAAATACAATACAGTAATAAAAATGCAGCAAGGGGCCACCATAATCCTGGAAACAGCAAGATTCACATGCCTGACTTCAAACGTGGCCTCAGGCATTTTCTAGTTGTATGACACTAGACCAGTCATTTAATCTTAACTGGCCTCTCAAAAACTAAAAACAAACAACTCTGCCTCCTGCCCAAACAGAAAAACACCCACCAACAACAAAAGGACAACAACAAAAACCCACAAAGCAGGATTCACTTGTAAATGTAGCTAGTTGAGGTGATCTTGTTAAAATTGTTAAAAGTTAGTTCAATTACTTTGTCCATGATACTGTTGCTGTTGTGGTGATTATTGTTATTGTTATACAGTTGTGTCTCATTCTGTGACTCAGACCACAGTACACCAACTCCTTCTCTCCTCCATTATCTCTCAAGGACTGCCCAAGTTCTACTTTATCTCCATGATACTAACCATCCATCTTCTTCTCTCCCATGTACTTTTCTTTTCACCTAAAATATTGTTCTATATCAGCATCTTTCCCTGTGAGTTCCATCTTTCCATTGTGTACACAGATTTTTTAAAGATTCTGCTTCAATATTTGACCTTCTAGTGAATAATCTCAATTGATTTCTGGAACAACTGATATATTTATCATTTACTGTCCCAGGGACTGTCAAAAGTCTTTTCCGGACCCAAAATTCCAAAGTGTTAATTCTGGAGGGCTCAGACTTCTTTACATTCAACCCTTAAAAGCCGAGTTTTACCAAGTTCAATTCAATTTGGGTCTCCCTTTTCCTATGTCATTGATTTACTTTTTTATTGTTAACAAATATCAAACATTTCAATTTTTATAGTTGATTATATGGTTTGAGGTTTGTGAATTTCATTTCTTTCCTTTTCTCTTGACATTTTCTTTCACATTTCCCTTCACATTCCAGATCAAATATTTCTTCAGATGAACTGAGTTTAAATAGTATTAGATATTTGAATATTTGATAATCTCTAAACTGACTTTCCTAGTGTGGCCTTTACTTATACACATATCAATCAAACTGCCCAAATTCACTTCATATTCTGGTAATATCACATTATAAGTGAATTAATTTAAGTGTTCTCTTTATTGAATTATCTTGGTTGGTCTAATCATGAACAATTAAAATTTATCCAGTTACTTAATTCTTTCTGTATTTGTGTGAGGAGTTTTCTCAGACTCTCAAATGTTTTGTACATTCTATAATGTAATTAACAAAAATTTGCCTTTCGCTGGCTTCCTACATCATTTGGTGATTGACAAACAGAATTGTTAGTGATTTCTATGGATTTATCTCCTATCCTGCTATTTTGCTGAAATGATTCATTATTTCAACTTGTCTTTAAGTTGACTTTTTAGAGTTTCCTAGGGAAAAAATCACATCATCTGTAAAAAGCGATAGACACATTTTGTCCTCTTCTTGATCCTCAGGAAGTCCTTGATTTGTTATACTTAACTCATTAACATAGAGATGGGAAATCCTATGGGTCTCCTTCTGAAAGTAAGACAATTAAGGTTTTCCCAGACTAATGGGGCTGGAGAATTTTCTGGCCTAGAATAGAGAATTTGGAACTGGAGAAAGTAGGAGTTCATGGCAGGACATATCTTCCACTCGTTTCCTGTCAAGAAAGCACAAAGGACTGAGTTCCAAAGTTTTGAAATGTGTAGAAGGCAAAGGAATTGTAGGTTTGTGGCATATTTGGGAATGAGAGGAGAGGACATCCAAGAGTTCTGAGAATGTCTGGAGTGCCAGGTTGGGGACACTAAATTTAGACACAGTTTCTAGAATTACCTGGGAATCAGTTCTTGAATTTTTGTCTTTCTTCTCTTCAGAGTTTTACTTTTGTTTTATATTATTTCTAGAAGAGCACTGACTTATAAATTTCTCTATTATCAGCCTGAGGAATCTCCTATTGCTTTTGAATGGTGATTCATTTTAAAAAAGAAAAAAAAAAAGAAAGAACAGAGATCTAGGCAGGGGAATTTTTGGAAATCTTTTCTTTATTGAAGAAATATTGGTGCGTTCTCAAAAAATACTACATCCTATACCCTGTTGTTGGTAGTTATAGTAGTGTGTTTTTTTTTAAAAGAATGTCACAGAATTTCAGCCATCAATTTCCCTTTAAAGTATCTAAACCCAGAGAGTACATTCAAAGAGCTCAGAAAAACAAAAGAGGTGATAGTTGGTAATAATGGGAATAAATAATATAAGTACTTAAATATTCTTTTGTTTTGTTTTTTTCCCTTTTTTTTCTTTTTTCTTTTTTTTTTTTATTATAGCTTTTTATTTACAAGTTATATGCATGGGTAATTTTACAGCATTGACAATTGCTAAACCTTTTGTTCCAATTTTCCCCTCCTTCTTCCCACTCCCTCCCCCAGATAGCAGGTTGACAAATGCATGTTAAATATGCTAATGTATAAATTACATACAATATAAGTATATATGTCCAAACTATTATTTTGCTGTACAAAAAGAAGCAGACTTGGAAATAGTTTACAATTAGCCTGTGAAGGAAATCAAAAATGCAGGTGGATAAAAATAGAGGAATTGGGAATTCTATGTAGTGATTCATAGTCATCTCCCAGAGTTCTTTCTCTGGGTGTAGCTGGTTCAGTTCATTACTGCTCTATTGGAACTGATTTGGTTCATCTCATTGTTGAAGAGGGCCATGTCCATCATAATTGATTGTCATATAGTATTGTTGTTGAAGTATATAATGATCTTCTGGTCCTGCTCATTTCACTCAACATCAGTTCATGTAAGTCTCTCCAATCCTCTCTGTATTCATCCTACTGGTCATTTCTTACAGAACAATAATATTTCATAACATTCATATACTACAGTTTATTCAGCCATTCTCCAATTGACGAGCATCCACTCAGTTTCCAATTTCTGGCCACTACAAAGAAGGCTACCATAAACATTTTGGCACATACCGATCCCTTTCCCTTCTTTAAAATCTCTTTGGGATATAAGCCCAGTAGTAACACTGCTGGGTCAAAGAGTATGGACACTTTGATAGCTTTTTGAGCATAGTTTCAAATCCTCTCCAGAATGGCTGGATGTATTCACAATTCCACCAACAATGTTTCAGTGTCCCAGTTTTCCCACATCCCCTCCAGCATCCCGCATTATCTTTCCTTGTCATTCTAGCCAATTTGACAGGTATGTAGTGGTATCTGAGAGTCATCTTAATTTGCATTTCTCTGATTAATAATGATTTGGAGCATCTTTTCATATGGCTAGAAATAGTTTCAATTTTTTTGTCTGAGAATTGTCTGTTTGTATCCTTTGACCATTTATCAATTGGAGAATGGCTTGATTTCTTATAAATTAGTGTCAATTCCATATATCTTTTGGAAATGAGTCCTTTATCAGCACCTTTGACTGTGAAAATGTTTTCCCAGTTTGTTACTCCCTTTCTAATCTTGTCTGCATTAGTTTTTTTTGTACAAAAACTTTTCAATTTGCTATAATCAATTTTTTTCTATTTTGTGATCAATAATGATCTCTAGTTCTTCTTTGGTCATAAATTCCTTCCTCTTCCACGAGTCGGTGAGGTAAACTATCCTATGCTCTTCTGATTTATTTATAATCCCATTCTTTATACCTAGGTCATGAAACCAGTTTGATCTTATCTTGGTGTACAGTGTTAAGTATGGGTCAATGCCTGGTTTCTGCCATACTAATTTCCAATTTTCCCAGCAATTTTTGTCAGTGAGTTCTTATCCCAGAAGCTGTGGTCTTTGGGTTTGTAAAATACTAGATTATTAAAATTATTGAATGTTTTGTCCTTTGAATCCACTGATTAACTGGTCTATTTCTTAGCCAGTACCAAATGGTTTTGGTAACCGCTGCTTTATAATATAATTTTAGATCTGGTATAGCTAGGCCACCTTCATTTGATGTCTTTTTCATTAATTCCCTTGAAATTCTTGACTTTTTGTTTTTCCCTTTAAACTTTGTTGTTATTTTTTCTAGATCATTAAAATAGTTTCTTGGGAGTCTGATTGGGATAGGGCTAAATAAATAGATTAATTTATGTAGTATTGTCATCTTTATTATATGTGGGTCATAAAACTCATCTTTATAGCTACTTTTTAATCCATTTTTTCAAATGCTTTATATAATAGTGTGGTGAATTGTTCTAGAGAATTGTAATAGAATTCACTTATAGGAGACAGCTAAATGGTACAGTGGATAGAGCACTGCTCTTGGAATCACAAGTACTCCAGTTCCAATGTGTTTAAGACATTTACCACTACCTAGCTGTGTAGGTCTGGCAAGTCACTTAACACCAACTGGGTTGCAAATAAAAGGAAAATTTCCAGCATGACAACTTAACTGTCTCTCCCAATCTTACTCACTACACGACTCCATGGACAAAATCAGGATTAATAGGCACATGACTCAGTAGCAGTTTCAACTCTGTTGTACCTGAAATGAACAGGAAAAGGAGCTGATGAGGTAGGCTCCCTAAGACTCCCTACCTCCTCATGTTTAAAGTGTCATTTCTTCTACTAATAAAATACAATAATAAAAATACAGCAAGGGGCCACCATAATCCTGGAACCAGGGAACTTCATATGCCTGAGTTTAAACATGGCCTCAGACATTTTCTAATTGTATGACCCTAGAAAAATCATTTAACCTCAATTGGCCTTGCAAAAACTAAAATCAAACACCCCCAACCCTGCCCAAACAGAAAAAAAATCCCACCAGCAAGAAAAGGACAACAACAACAACAACAAAATCCCACAATGCAGGATCCACTTGTAAAGGTAACTAGTTGAGGGGATCTTGTCTTAAGAAACTTGTTAAAAGTTTGTTCAATTACTTTGTCCATAATACTATTGCTATTGTGGTGGAAATTGTTATTGTTATACAGTTGTGTCTCATTCTGTGACTCAGACCACAGTACACCAATTCCTTCCCTCTTCCATTTTCTCTCAAAGATTGCCCAAGTTCTGCTTTGTCTTCATTATACTGTCCATCCATCTTCTTCTCTTCCATGTACTTTTCTTTTCACCTACAATATTGCTCTATAACAGCATCTGTTCCAGTGAGTTCCATCTTTTTATTGTATACACTGATATTTAAAAATTCTTCTTTAATGTTTGACTTTCTAGTGAATGACCTCAAATGATTTCTGGAACAATTGATATATTTGCCATCGACTGTCCCAGAGGCTGTCAAAAGTCTTTTCCTGACCCACAATTCCTGACCCATCAATTCTGGAGGGCTCAGAATTCTTTATATTCATCTCTCAAAAGCTAAGTTTTACTAAATTCAAATGAATTTGGGTCTCCCTTTCCCTGTCATTGATTTACATATTTATTGTTAAAAAATGTCAAATGATTTCAATGGCTGCAGTTGATAATATGGTTTGAGGTTTGTGAATTTCAATTTTTCCCTTTTCTCTTGACATTTTCTGTAATGGGATGAGGCTTGAGTTGATGCACTGAGGTCCCAAGCATGTGAGGCTAAATAGTAATTGGACCATACTCTATTAATATATATGCTTGGAGAAAGAATGACCCCTGCCCACTCTTTGTGCAAGTCCTGATGTGTTGTATAGGAAATGACGATTTTGGTGGGTGGAGGCAAAGGGAGTGGAAAAGGAAGCGGAAAGAGAGACTGCTGGCTGGTGTCTTGATACAGCTGCTCACATTGCGATCACAATCACCCTTCACTTCCAATCCCCCTCTGCTAGCTGGCTTCCTGTCTGCCCATATTGCTATCGCAATCCTTCTTCACCTCTACTGAGAATAAAGATTGAAGATTTTCCCCTTAACCTGAATTCCTGACCTCGGCTGATTTTAAATACATGGTCATCACATTTGGCTCCCAACTGTGGGAACCAAGAATCCTACTTTCACTGAAGAAGTCTCCAGTGACCAGGAACTTAGGTGAGTATAATAAACAAACAGGGAACTTATTTTCTTAAAGACTAAACTAATAAACTTTTTTGGCTGAAATGGGACAGATCTTAGCTAAAGATTCTCCATCTCCCCCCCCCCACTCCCACTCCCACCCAGGAGTGGCGCTATAGAAAGCATGCTTAAGCTGATAGAAGATCAAGGGCTACTTGTAACTTGGGAACAGACAGCTAGACTTCTGTGTACATTAAAACGCACCTCCCCTTGGTTCTTAGAGAAAGAGCAAATCTCTCCAGATAATTGGATCTTAATTGGGCAACAGCTCTTCGCATATTACAACGAAAATGGTCCTCATTCAATTTCTATCAAGGCATTCTATTTATACAATATAATACAATTGGCCTTAAGAAACCATATAAGTTATAGAAGAAAAGGGAAAAAACTCTAGGAATAGCCAAATGGGGAAACCTGTAAAGGAGGAAGACAAAGAAGAGATTAATGAACATATCCCCACAGGGCATGGAGACTTAAGTGAGGCTCAAGGGTGTGGTGAATCTGAGGCAGCTTCAGCCCCACCTAAGGAGCAGGTAATTGACTCTCCTCCATCAACTCCATCCTCCGAGATGGAGGGAAGAGGAGTAGTGGGGGAAGGGGGCAGTGACAGCATCAGCACCTCCCCTCCAGCATCCAGCTGCTCCTATGACTAGATTGCAAAAGGGACTAATTAAGGCCAAAGCAGAAAGGAGAAATGTATTGGAATTTCAACACCACATTTTTCCTGTAATTCAACAGTTTAATTCTTCAGGTCAAGAAAGTAGAAAATATGCTCCTTTTGATATAGAAATCCTCAAAGACCTGAAAAAGGCTTGCACTCTTTATGGGGCTACATCAGCTTATGTTAAGATATTATTACAGAATTTGTCTTTTGAAATCTTGACCCCTAATGATTGGAAATCTATAACAAGGATATGCCTAGAACCTGGACAAAACTACTTGTGGTGTTCTGAATATAATGAGCTCTGTAGGATGCAAGCCCAACAAAATAGTCAAAGTGGAATTCATGCTGCAATCACCCGTGATCTTCTAACAGGTATAGGTTCCTATGCAGATGTCGCAGTACAGATTAATTATTCTATAGCAGCATATGAGCAAATTGCTGCTAATGCTATCAAAGCATGGCCTTACCTCCACAATAAAGATGACAAGGGTGGGGCCTTCACAAAAATAACACAAGGGCCAAATGAACCCTTTGCTGACTTTGTGGGATGTTTGCAGACAGCTATCACAAGAACAAATGGGGAAAATGCAGTAACAGACATTTTGATAAGGCAACTTGCTAAGGAAAATGCTAATGAGGTTTGCAGAAGAATTATACTAGGACTGCACAAGGATGCTCCTTTAGAGGAGCTCATAAGACACTGTGTCACAGTGGGCACAAATGCCTTTTATAGCCAGGCTATGATGCAGACTTCCCAAGTTGTCAATATGGGAAGACAGGGTCCTTCTTGGCAAAGGAATTCTAGAGAAACTCGTAAATGATTTCAGTGTTGAAAAATTGGACATTTGAGAGCTCATTGTAGATATGGAGATAGAATGAGAAGACAGGCTGAGAGAATAAAACCTAAAACCCCATGTCCAAAATGTAACTGAGGCTTTCACTGGGCCTCTGAATGTAGATTGACCCAGGGAAATGAGAGGCAGGGCCCAGCTCCAAGGTATCAATCAAAAGATAGGTGGGGCATGATAGCAACTGAGGTTGCACCCAGAGAGTCTTTAGAAATTCAGGACTCTGATGTCATCAATGAACAAAAAAGCAATCAGGATTACAGTTGGGAAGGTTACAGATCTTTTAACACAACAGGGCAGTTTCCAGTGCAAACAGCTCCATTATCTTTAGATAATCGCCAGGTTAACTGCTTGGAGAAGAGGGTTTGCTTGTATTTTTACAGGAGGAGAAGGAATCAGATGGCCATATTTGCCTTGTCCATCGCAGAGAGACGGAGCAGACCCTTGAAATGAAGGAGAAGACCCAAGAAATATTGGGTGGTTCTGTTGCTGATTGTGCTCACCATTGAAAGGGCGTGGCAGTTATGGCGTTTGACTCATGGACATAGAAAATTGTTGGACTTCAAAACCCTCAGGAATCAGTGGATTCCCTGAGACATGTTAAGATAGTTGTAGGACTTGAAAACCCTCAGGAATCATTGGATTCTCTGAGACATGATAAGATTGTCGTAGGGCTTGAAAACCCTCAGGAATCATTGGATTCTTTGAGACATAAGATTGTTGTAGGACTTGAAAACCTTCAGGAATCATTGGATTCTTTGAGACATAAGACTTGAAAGCCCTCAGGAATCATTGGATTTTCTGAGAAATGATAAGACTGTCATAGGACTTCAAAATCTGCTGGAATCATTGGATTCCCTAACACATAAAAAGACTTTTGCAGGACTTCAAAAACATGGGGGGATCATTGGATTCCCTGATATGTGAAGCAATGGACAATAGATTGATTTTGGATTATCTCTTGGCTGCTGAAGAAGGCGTATGTGTGACTGCTGTTTACATACTCTCCTCCTAGGACTTCTGGCAATCTTTTACAACACCATGTTGATTTATATTGTTTCTTGTACCATTACTTGCGTGTACAATTCATGTTTGTTACACCACATCAAGCCTGCACTGACTATGGGGAGAGACATCACTAATAACCTCTGCGTTATTGCTATGGGCTTGTGTAATATGTCCCATGCTGATGGGTTTGTGCATACCTGTTTCTAATAAGACCCTTCAGTCCAGAAACCCGCTAGCAACCCCCACTTCCCTTTGGTGCTTTTCATCTGCCTTCCTGAGATGTCAGGGAGGGTGTGATTATCTCCTTTTTAGTGCTTTCACATCCCTTCCTGAGAAGTCAGGGAGGGTGTGATCACCTCCCCTTGGGGTCTCTGACCTCCCTGAGGAGTCAGGGATGGCATGGCCACCTGTGTTCTAAAACAAAAGAAAGCGGGAGATAATGGGCTGAGGCTTGAGTTGATGCACTGAGGTCCCAAGCATGTGAGGCTAAATAGTAATTGAACCATAATCTATTAATATATATGCTTGGAGAAAGAATGGCCCCTGCCCACTCTTTGTGAAAGTCCTGATGTGTTGTATAGGAAATGACCATTTTGGAGGGTGGAGGCAGGGGAGTGGAAGGGGAAGCAGAAAGAGAGACTGCTGGCTAGCATCTTGACACAACTGCTCACATTGCTATCATGACTGCCCTTCCCCTCCAATCCCCCTTTGCTAGTTGGCTTCCTGTCTGCCCATATTGCTATTGCAATCGTTCTTCACTTCTACGGAGAATAAAGATTGAAGATTTTTCCCTTAACCTGAATTCCTGACTCCGGCTGATTTAAAATACGTGGTTTTCACATTTTCTTTCACATTTCCCTTCACATTCCAGACCAGACATTTCTTTAGATGAATTGAGTTTAAATAGTATTAGATATTTAAATATTTGGTAATCTCTAAACTGACTTTCCTAGTGTAGCCTTTATTTATTTACTACCATGTCAATCAAACTACCAAAGTTTGCTTCATAAATAAATAAATATAAATAATAATAAATTAATAAATAAATTAAGTATTCTCTTCACTGAATTATATTGGTTGATATAATCATGATTAATTAACATTTATGCAGTTACTTAGATCTTTCTGTATTTGTGGGAAGAGTTTCCTCAGACTCTCAGATGTTTTGTACTGTCTATAATGTTATTACCAGAAATTTGTCTTTCTCGGACTTCCTACATCATTTGGTGATTAACAAACAGAAAAGTTAATGATTTGTATGGATTTATCTCCTCTCCTGACATTATGCTGAAATGACTCATTATTTCAACTTGTTTTTAAGTGGACTTTCTAGAATTTCCCAGGCACAAAATCACATCATCTACAAAATGTGATAGACACATTTTGAACTCTTCTTCATCCTCAGGAAGTCCTTGATTTGTTAAATTTAACTCATTGACCCAGGGGTGGGAAATCATATGAGCCTGCTTTTGAAAGTAAGACAATTAAGTTTTTCCCAGGCAAATGAGGATGGAGAAATTTCAGGCCTAGAAAACAGAATTTGGAACTGGAGAAAGTTCATGGCAAGATATATCTTCCACTTGGTCTGGGAGGAAGATGCTACTTCTTTTCTGTTAAGAAAAGCACAAAAGACTGAGTTCCAACATTTCTAAATATGTAGAAGATAAAGGACTTATAGGTTTGTGTCATATTTGGGAATGAGAGGAGAGCAGATCCAGGAGCTCTGAGAATGTCTGGAGTGCCAGGTTGGGGACACTAAATTCAGACACAGTTTCTAGAAGAATTGTCTAGGAATCAGTTTTTGAATTTTTGTGCTTTCTTTCCTCAGATTTTCACTTCTCTTTTATATTTTTTCTGGAAGAACGCTGACCTGTAAATATCACTATTATCAACCTGGGGAATCTCCTGTTGCTTTTGAATGGAATATTCATTTTGAAAAAGAAAGAAAGAAAGAAGAGATCTGGGCAGGGGAATTTTTGTAAATTTTTTTTTGAAGAAATTCATTAGGCATTTACATAAAATACTGTATCCTATGCCCTGTTGGTGGTAGATGTAGAGGTGTTGTTTTTTTTTTTTTTTTTTTAAGAGCAAGTCACAGAATTTCAGCTAACAATTTTCCTTAGAAGTATCTAAATCCAGATATATATTCAAAGATCTCAGAAGAACAAAAGAGGTGTTAGTTTGTAATAATAGGTGATGCAATGAATAAATAATATGACCACTAAAATATTCTAGTTGAAGTCCATTTCTTGAAGAAAGAAAAGACTATTATTACTTCTGCATTATTATTTTTATTATTCCATGGCAATCAACTACTTATACCCAAGCTATTGTTACAAGATGTATTTGATAGAAATAATAAGGCTTTGGAACAGATTTCTAGATCTAATGATCACTCTACATTAATTAATGGAAAAGTGATTGGCTAAATAATTTCGAGTCCATATTCACTGGTTAGAAACCATTCAACTCAGCAAATTAATTACCATTCTCCCATAAATCTTCTATCATAGATAGGTTCAATTCACTCAAAAATATTTATTAACGATATAATTCAAGCAAACTGGGGGGAAATTAAAGTTCTAATTTTCCAAGCAACACGTCAATGATTCAGAATGCTGGATGGACTTATTAAAGTTGAGGCTTGGAAACCAAACAGTCATTTACATAAATTCCACAATTATTTTCCACCAATATTGAAAAATGTCACTCACATATATCTGTAAACTAATTCAAAATACAAGTGATCCCATTCTACTTTTATTCTTAAATCAGGCAATAGAATGCTTACAAAAGAGTATTATATTGAAATAAAAACCAAAGGTGAATATCAGAGAAAACAGAGGCAAATGAATGAGATGTCTTTAACATTTTATTATGACTTCAGATCAAAGGAGCTCCTTGACTGTGATTGGCGAGCTTGAGAAGATCTGGCTTCTCAGGGACTAGCTTTCTTTTTAAGTATCCCCAGAGTACTTGGTTCTGATTTTAGAAGGATCACAAAGCACTTGGGAGCAAAGATGCAAGTGAGAATCCCGGCACTGGAGGTCAAGATGGCAAAGACTTCCAAGGCCACGATGGCCTTGCCCTTGGAGCTCTGGTACGAGGGCAGGAAGGAGATCCAGATGCTGCAGAACACAAGCATGCTGAAGGTCAGGAACTTGGCTTCATTGAAAGTGTCCGGCAGGTTCCTGGCCAGGAAAGCCATGGTGAAGCTCGCCAAGGCCAGCAAGGCCATGTAGCCTAAGACACAGTAGAAGATGAGGAGAGTGCCCTCATTGCACTGGATGATAATGGAGCCAGGTTCAGAGTGGATGTCCATCTCTAGGAAGGGGGGGTATGTCCCAAGCCAGATGCCACAGAGACACATTTGGATGAGGGTGCAGGTGAAAATGAGAGAGTAAGATGCTGTGGATCCCAGCCACCTGCGGAGCTTGCTCCCTGGTTTGGTGGCCTTGAAGGCCAGAACCACAGTGATAGTTTTAGCCAAAATGGAGGAAACGGCCACTGTGAAGACAACTGCGAATGTGGTTTGGCGCAGCAGGCAGGTGGCTGTGGTAGGATGGCCGATGAAGAGCAAGGAGCAGAGGAAGCAGAGGCCGAGGGAGACCAGCAGAGTGTAGCTGAGACTGCGGTTATTGGCTTTGACTATGGGGGTATTCCTGTGCTTCACAAAGACTCCCAGGACCAGCACAGTAAGGAGGGAGAAGGAGATGGCTGCACAGGCCAGAGTCATTCCCAGAGGTTCCTCATAGGCCAGGAAGGTCACAGTCCTGGGGAGGCAATGATCTCTTTCCCTATTAGGATATTGATCTTCAGGGCACTGCAGGCACTGCTCTGCATCTATGAACAATCGTAAAATCATGCCATATCCCTGACTGATCAATTTTTTGTCTCCTATAAAGCACAGTGTTTTTCATTTTGAGCTCCATCTCACGTTTGGACTTCTCCTTCTAAGTAAGAAGGAAGAACATTCTAAAGGCTGAATAAAATAAAGAAACATTTCATTTTCTTTGTTTTTTCCACACATGGATAAAATAATGTATTGAAATTATTTATTTCATATCATCGATTTGCTAAACAAAAATTCAAACTCCCTGCAATCCATTAATTTGAAACCACTTATAATGATTCCAAAATGGTCCCTTTATACATAATCCAATACTTTAAGAACAGAAATGAAACATTGAAATCATAGAGGAAGGCCAAGAGTTGGTTTTAAAAATTAGGTTAAAAAGATTTTTTGTTGTGTTTCTTTGAATGTAAGATTATATCTACAAGCCATTCTCCAATTGGCACATGGTCCAAGAATATGAACAATTTTCAGAAGAAGAAATTAAAACCATTTTTAGTCATACAAAAAAATGCTCGAAATCACTATTGATTAGAGAAATCCAAATTAAGACAACTCTGCAGTGCCACTTCACACCTCACAGATTGGCTAAGATGACAGGAAGAGATAATGAAAAATGGTGGAAGGGAAGTGGGAAAACTGGGACACTAATATATTTTTGGTGGAGTTGTAAATTGATCCAACCATTCTGGAGAGCAATTTGGAACTATGAGGTAAAAGCTATCAAAACTCTGCATCCAGCAGTGGATCTACTGTGTCTGTATCCCAAAGAGATCATAAAAAAGAGAAAAGCAGCCACATGTATAAAAATATTTTAACAGTTCTTTTTGTAGAGGCAAGGAACTGGAATGAGAGTGGATTTCCCAGTGGGAGAGTGGCTGAATACATTATGGTATATGAATGTAATGGAATATTATTGTTTTATAAGAAATAATCAGCAGGCTGATTTCAGAAAGGCCTGGAGAGATTTCCATGATCTGATGCAAAGGGAACTAGGTAGACTCAAGAGAACACAGCACCCTGAAACAGATACCATGTGATGATCAACTGTGATAGACTTGGCTTTTTTCAACAATGAGACTTGTGATGGAGACAGCCAGCTACATTCAGAGAGAGGATTATGGGGACTGAATGTGGATCACAACATAGTATTTCCACCATTTTTTGCCATTATTTCTTTCCTTGGTTTTTTTCCTTATTTTTTCCCTGTTGGTCTGATTTTCTTGTGAAGCATAATAAACATGGAAATATCAACATATTTCCATATCAAAATGATATGAAATATCAACATATTTGAGAAGAAATGCACATGTTTAAACTGCATTGAATTACTTGCTGTCTAGGGAAGAAGAGAGATGAAGAAGGAGGGAGAAAAATTGAGAACACAAGGTATTTTTTCGCAAGGATGAATGTTTAAAAGTATCTTTGTATGTATTTTGACAAATGACAAGCTATTATTATAAAAAAGAAAGTCTTCATAATAAATACTACACATTATGTTCTGAAAAATTATTGTGATTGGAAAAAAAGAAATGCTAACTGAAATAAGGTGAGAAATAGTCTATTTTTTGGGCTTGACCATAACGATATAAGTAAAATGAGAATAAAAATTGAATTCCAAAGGACTGACATAAACAGTGAGTGTTATGTAAATAAAATGGAAGATTTAATAAATTTAGAAAGAAAAACTACCAAAAAGTTCACCCCCTTAAAAAAAAACCCAAAGCTTAAGGTTTCAAACACACTATTTTATTGATCAATATCAAGTACAAAGCAAATCAGGATGAGGTCTCATCAGCTTTGACACTGAGATAGGTTTGAGGATGATCAATTTTTATTCAATTTTTTGTGAGCCAAGTTTTCTTGAGTTGGGACTCCATCCTCCAGAAAACAAATCTTTCAAATAATCTCCCTTGAGAACTCTGACCAATCTTATGCCAAGGGATGTTTTCATGAAGACTAAATCCAGCGACCAGACTTCTGCTCTTAAACCAGATGCATCTGTGCTTGGAAAGTTTTTAGAATTAAAATTTTTTCTATTAATTTTCCCTTAAGAGGGAATAAGTTTAGAACTAAGTTTTAGATTAAGCTTTCCTGCAGGAATGGGGAAGATTCCAATTAGGCTGCAAGGTCAGGGACCTATTCAGGATTCCCATGGTAGTAAAATCCTGATGGGTTCTGCTTCGACAGATTTTGGGTATCTTGAACCAGTGGATGCTTCTAATTAAAAGAATGACCACAAAGTACATTGAATTAAAAGGACTGAATAAATGCAATGTTTTTTCAATTCAGAAATTATTATTTTGCCAAATACAAAGCACACCAGTTTATGATTAACAAATTAGAATGTCTATTACTTTGAAAGGAGAGTTTATCTTTAGGAACCCACCTGTCTGGTTGGAAATTGTCCCTTCAGGACACGGGGAACAAGCATAGCAACACGTGGGCTTGCTTTCAAGAGCTGTCTTTTGGAATCCAGGGCCACACTTCAGATTGCACCTAGAAGTTGGAGTCTATATTTCCAGCAGAGAAAGGGAGAAAATGTTATTAAAAAAACAACTGGTGAAAGATGGATGAATTGAGGAAATTAAGATTTCAAAGTTCTCCTATAGAAGACAAGTAGAATAAAATATTTGCAATTCTGCAGGACAAGAATGATGTAATTCTCAATGGAAAACTTGTATCTTCATCTTCCACTTCAGATCATCTTATCCCCAATGAATCCACACAAATTAACCAGTAGATACAATCAAGCTTGTTGATTGTTAATTGTAATATCTAGTTGGCTTAGTTTTTCCCAAGTACAATTTTAACTTTAAACTTCATTCCATTTTAGAATTGGCAATGCTGAAAAGTCTTTGACCACACAAGAGGAAATATATTGTATTAATTTCCAACCCCTGAATGTTATTGTTTTTCGTGTTTCCATAAATTCAAACATTCTACCCAGAATGTTCAAGGGAATCATAATTTTAGAGAATGTGTACTAAAATAAACTAATTGCACTGTTCAGCATGATTGAATCAAAGGTGATTTTACAGGCTAATCTTATTCTCAGGTTGCTATTTGAAATCTCTTCTTGAGACTATTGTAAAGGGGGGATGGAATTTATCCAATTATACACAGATGAAATTGTATAGAAATACCTGTTTGATCTCAGCAGAGGCTATAGCTGCAACATTTACATGAAAAATTTTCTAAAGCCATTGTGTCTTTAAAATGAAAGACAGCTTTGTACAACTGTACCCAACTCAAACCCAAACTCAGATTAAAATATTTGTCTATCCAAAGACAGATATTGAGTAATCTTCTGTAAATAAATACCTGTGGGGGGATAATTTTTCTCTACTCTGTACCCTATTATTATTTTTCAAACTTACTAACTTAATGTGGGAAATATCAAGATTCTCTTAATATGAATAATTCAGACCATTATTTAACTTAGCTGGTAAGAATTGGAATTTGGACTGAAAAAAGAAAATCATAGAACTCTTTTGATCAAAGCAAAAAAGAAGAGTAGGTGATATTTGTATCCTATCATAGACATTTCCAGTGTCTGTAAGAAACATCCTGGTACCAGTGAAGAAACAACCAGTGTCCAGGAAGCTAAAGAGAAACAGTGATAAAATTCATATTTATTGGCCCCTTACCTGATGGAAATCTTCTGGCCAATCTATGTCTTCATCCTTAATGGTGACTCTCTGGGCAAGGGGATACACTTCACCCACTTTGACCAGGGTCTCTATCTGGCCAGGGAAGTATTTATAATTCAGTATATCATATGTCTCAGCAGCTGGCTGGGCTCCATCCTCACATGGCTCGTCACTGACTTTATTGACAGAATTGATGGATTTCAGAAAGTGGTGGAGCTGAAGGCAAGGACAGGTGGTTGTTAGTCTTTCGGGAAAGAAATATTCTTGCCCATGTCCCAGGGTTGACAATTAATGGAAAACAGGCTCTGAATTTGGAGTTTCCAAAAGTTGTCATTCTCCTTCTTGAACTTTTCTCTTAGAGTTCTAAACTCTTTTTTTCTTTTCTCCTTGAAAACTAAGAACAAATGAAAAATAACAAAGCCGGTAACCAATTATTTTCTACAAATATTAAACTTACTTCAAACATATATCATCTTACTTCAAAAGATATATAATCATCAGGCAGTTCCAATAGTCTTATGGCGAAAGCCATCTGCAAGCAGAGAGAGGACTGAGGGACTGAGTGTAGATCACAACATAGTTCATCTTTTCAATTTTTTTGTTTTTTGCTTACATTTTTTCATTTTTTGATCTGATTTTTCTTATGCAGCTGGATAATTGTGAAAATATGTATAGAAGAATTGCAGATATTTAACATATGTTGGACTACTTGCTGTCTAGGGGAGGGAGTCAGGAGAAAAAATATTTGGAACACAAGGTTTTGGAAGGGTGAATCTTTGATATTATCTATGCATATGTTTTGAAACTAAAAAGCTTAAAAAAATGAAAAAAAATTAAAAATAAAATTAATGCAAAAATATCATCTTCCATTCAGCAAATCAATAATTCCTTACAAATATCTATGATTGTCTTACATTCCAAGTTTTTTGTTTAAAAAAAAGCTGGTCACAGAGAACTCAGTACATCTGACAAGCAAAATCTTACTATTTCTTCATTAATAGATTTTGAGATTGCCCCCCACCCCACAGAGATTTTTTTTTTATAACTTTTATTGACAGAGCCAATGCCTGGGTAATTTTTTTACAACATTAACCCTTGTACTCACTTCTGTCCCGACTTGTCCTCTCCCTCCCTTCACGCCCGTCCCCAGATGGCAAGCAGTCCTATACAAGTTAAATATGTCACAGTGTATCCTAGATACAATATATGTGTGCAGAACCGAACAGTTCTCTTGTTGAACAGGAAGAATTGGATTCAGAAGGTAAAAATAACCTGGGAAGAAAAACAAAAATGCAAGCAGTTTACTTTCATTTCCCATTGTTCTTTCTTTGGGTGTAGCTGCTTCTGTCCATCCTTGGTCAATTGAAACTGAATTAGCTCTATTTATCAAAGAGAACCACTTCCATCAGAATACATCCTCAAACAGTATCAGTGTTGAGATATATAATGATCTCCTGGTTCTGCTCATTTCACTTAGAATCAGTTCATATATGTCTCGCCAATCCTCTCTGTATTCATCCTGCTGGTCATTTCTTACAGAACAATAATATTCTATAACATTCATATACCAGGATTTACTCAACCATTCTCCACTTGATGGGCATCCATTCATTTTCCAGTTTCTAGCCACTACAAACAGGCTGCCACAAACATTTTGGCACATACAAGTCCCTTTCCCTTCTTTACTATCTCTTTGGGGTATAAGCCCAGTAGAAAGTCTGCTGGATCAAAGGGTATGCACAGTTTGATAACTTTTTGAGCATAGTTCCAAATTGCTCTCCAGAATGGCTGGATGTATTCACAATTCTACCAACAATGTATCATTATCCCTTAAACTGAGATTTTTTATTGAACTTTTTTATTGATAGAATTTAACATATGTCCTAATACATAGTGGGTGCTTAAGAAATTATAAACTGATATTTAGGGGAAATTTGATTCCTTGTACAAAACTGTCTTTTATTTTTAAAAATGTCCAATATATGTTGGTAGAGAATAATTTGGAACTATGCTCAACAAGTTATCAAACAAAGTTGTTGCCTTTGACCCAACAAGCTTTCTACTAGGCTTATATCCCAAAGAGATTTGAAAGGGACCCACGTGTCCAAAAATGTTTGTGGCAGCCTTTTTTGTAGTGGCAAGAAACTGGAAACTGAATAGATGCTCATCAGCTGGAGAACTGCTGAATAAGTTATGGTATAGGAATGTTATGGAATATTATTATTCTGTAAGAAATGACCAATAGGATGATTTCAGAGAGGTTTGGAGAGACTTACATGAACTGATGCTAGATGAAATAAGCAGAACAATAACACGGAAACAAGACTGTCTAATAATCAATTCTAATGGTCTTGGCTCTATTCAACAATGAGATGATTCAAACCAGTTACTGTAGAGGGTAGAACTATGGAGAAATATACTTGAAAGAAGGTATTAACTCAATGGAATTGGCAAGACAATGGTTATCTAGTTTAGCATGGTGCATAATAGTTCTCTAGTTCAATACAAGTACTTAATAACTAATATAGTTCAAAAAGTTTGACACCTATTCTACAAGATTGACACCTATGATAACATAATTATAATAGAGTATATAAGAACCAACAAGAACTGCAGGAGAGAAACATTCCATCTTTGATCAGGCTCCTGGTGGCTCTACTTCATTTCTCCACTGAAAACAAGTCCCATCTGAAGAAACTCCGTAAAGCCTGCCAGGCTCTAAGTGAAGGAGACATCCTGTGAAGGAGACAATAAAGAGTTTGGGACTTTATCCCTGGCTATTCTCATGGTGATTTACTCTGCTGAAACAAAGGCTGGTCCCAACACCTCCAGAAAGCTAACCAGAACATTACAAGTACCAATTGTTTAGTGATGCAGAGAGCCATCTACACCCAGAGAGAATATTGTGTAGACATAGTATTGCATTCTCATACTTTCTGTTGCTGTTTGCTTGCATTTTGTTTTCTTTCTCAGGTCTTTTTCCTTCTTGATCCAATTTTTCTTGTGCAGCAAGATAACTGTATAAATGTGTGTGTGTGTGTGTGTGTGTGTGTGTGTGTGTGTGTGTGTGTGTGTAGGATTTAATATATTTAACATGTATTAGATTACTTGCCATCTACGAGATGTGGTGGATGGAAGGAGGACAAAATCTGGAACAGAAGGTTTTGCAAGGGTCAGTATTAAATAATTACCCATGTATATGTATTGTAATAAAAAGCTTTAATAAAAATGAGGAAAAAGGGAAATAACAAAATTTCCCCATATAAATCTCAGAAGTGAATATAATAAGCTCAATTTAGGAATAAAGCAGAATTTGCTATTCACAGTGATGGAATTCAAGTTTAAAATAAAAGCAAATACAAATGATAAAAAACTAAACCTTTGCAAAATGATTCCTGAAAAAAATAGGAAGGAGAATAACTACAAGGGAAGACATTATGAATGAAATTTAAAAATGACAAAGTGTAAGAAAATGAAACAATAATTCAATCTGAGGAGGATTTGAAATAAAGTTTTCAGTAAATGCTAGAAATTTATTTGGCACACTCAGGTTGTGGTTTTCATTGGTGAATGGAAAATATTCAAGAAAATTTCCCAGAGACGGAGAGAAAAAGAGAGGGGGGGGGGAGTTTTAACTACACAAACCTTTGTTAGCAAAGTTTAATTCTAGTAATCATCACATATATTACTGTTGGAAAGAATCGCTTAGAAGAAATGGAGTAATCAGTATAATACATAAAAATGAGTGAAAAGCAGTACTTGGCTACTGAATCAAAAATAACGGGATGATATCTGTTGGAATCCAAGGAAAACTGTTCACCATTACCATACAAACATATGTTTTAACCTCTGGTGGGAAAAAGGCCAGTTTGTCACTTTTTTGAAGACCTGTAATATGTTCTACAAATAACTCCTATGCATATAAAACATGTCAAAATTGTCAAAGGAAATGAAAAGATTAATGTAAATAAGCAAAATAGAATTAGAATAGCAGGCAGATTTGGATTTTTACTATGAAACGGAGAAGATATGCATAGAAGAAAGCCAATGACTACAAATTTCATTAAGTATGAAATCCAAATAAAATATAAAAAAGGAAATTGGGGGATGTCCATCAATTGGGAAATAGATGAATAAATTTTGGTGTATGTTTTTCATGGAATATTATTATTCTATGGGAAATGATGAGCAGGATGCTCTCAAAAATGATGCTGGAAAATCCTCCATGGACTCAAGCAAAGTGAAATGTACTATATACAAAGTAATATCAATGTTCTGTGTTGACCTGATGTTCTCAGTAGTACAATGATCCATGACTACTCTAAAGAATGTGTGATTTAAAAAAAAATCTTTTCATACCCAAAGAAGAAAATGAATGTGTTATGTATTTGAATACAGATTGATGTATTCTCTCTCTCTCTCTCTCTCTCTCTCTCTCTCTCTCTCTCTGTCTCTTTCTCACTTCTTGTCTGTTTCGTGTTGTCTTTGTCTCTCTATATTTGTGTGTGTGTATCTCTTGCTCTCTCTCAATTTATTTTTGTAATCACAACATGATTTTTATGAAAATGGTTTACATATTTTCACATATGTTTTCTTAAAAGGAATTGGGGTGGGAATAATAGAGAGAATCTGTAACTCAAAAATTTTAAAAACAAACACAAAGATTATTTTAAATGTAACTGAGGAAACTATTAAATAAATTATTTTTAAAAGATTGTTACATAAAACTTGAAATAAATAAATCTGAAGTAATTTCATTGTTTCCACCCAGAATTACATGTAATCACAAAGGGGAAAAAAAACTGAAAAATATATAAAAGAATAACTCAAGTCATCACTGCATCCTCTCTAGAACAAATCACTAACAACAGAATGTTGTGAGTAGCCTATACTAAGCCCAATTGTTGAAAAGAAAGGTTACCTTCCAAGGAAGATTAAGGTTTCTTGCAAGGTCTGATGCCTCCTTTACCTCAGAATGGAGCATTTGATGGAGAGCATGGGCCACTAAATACACTGCATTGTAAACATTTGGAATCAGTTTCATAAGGGCCATGTCAATATTCATGTAAGGTGAATCTCTGAAGGAAAGATCTTTTGAGCACAAAGGATAGAACATTTCTACATCACTTTTTTTGGAAAATCTGCAATTAAAGATTGACTCCCAGAAAGATTTTAGGAAAATGTCCTCAGGGTTCACACTTGTATTCAGACTTCTTACGAAATCTGTAAAACCAGGAATCTCCATCTGGGTATGAGAAAATAGTATTGTACCATGAAAAGGGGAAAACTCTTCAACATTAGCATCAAAGGAAATGTCCCAAGAAGATGTGGTAATCAACAACTTCCCATAAAGTTGAAAAGATATCAATACACTGGAAAGTTCATGAAGGGAATCAGTATCTACATAGATGAAAATCACATTTGATGATGATGAAATAATCCTAGAAAATAGTTCAAAATCTTCTGTGCCTCTAAAATTTTTGGGCACTCTTTCCTTAAAAGTCACACACAAATCATTCCGGTCCATCTCTTCTTTCAGATCATTGAAGAATCTGTCCCCTCTTGGATTATCAGAAAGAAACAGTCCTATCCATGTCCATTCAAAATGCAGCATCAATTGGATGAATGCCAGGTGAAGAGCAGATTGCTCTTTCCCCATCTGGTATACATAAGGATACTGGTCTTTATCATTCAGTAGAACATCAAATGAACCATAGCTAATCTAAATGAAACAGAACGAAGACAATGAGTTCCTTCACTGTAGGAATTTGGCCTTCATATTTGTATATCAAACAACTATTAATGAGTTTCATAGAGCAGATGATTTGCTTGTACATTTTAATTTATAATTTTAAATCACAAAATTATGTTCTTAGGGAATGGAAGAATTGAAAGGAAAATTTGAAACTGCACCCAACCAAGAATCCTTTTTCCAATGTCTCCATCAAGTACTTTCTAAGTTTCTGTTTGAAACATTCCAAGGAGGAAAAATTCTCCAAAAAGGGTCTTTACCCCTTTTAGATAACTTGACCAAACGATAGATTATTTTTTGGTTAACTTTGTAGCTAAATCATTCTCTTTGGAACATTGACTTATTATTCCTATTTCTTTTCTGTACATTCAAGTGGAACAATTTTATGTCTCCTGCATGAAGCTGTTAATTAAATAATGAAGCATAATTACATGTCTTCTCTAACTCATCTTACTTCTCTTTCAACTCAAATACCAACAATTATTTTACTGTGATTTTCTATGGCATACATTTCCCTCCTCTCCTAATTCCAGGGGAATTTTATTTCTCTAAAAATAGGAAATATGCCTGAGAGTTTGTTCTAGGAGCAAAAATTCTCTATAGCAAAATCAATAAGGAATAGGAAATGTTGAACTCCTCCTAAACTCCTCCTACTGAAATGGACTGCCAAGATTGAAATTCCACATTACTGATATCCTGTGAATAAGAATCCTGTAAGAGTTGTTAGTACTTCTTAGTAATAACTGAGAGAAGCAATGGTTCACTCCATATCCAATGAGCACCATAATCTCTGATCTCTAAACACTATAATAGCAAAAAATGCACTTGGATGAGACCTTCAATCGTGAGATTTTTCCAGGAGGCAAGAGAAAGTTTCATTTGCACTATGTCTTTGTTATATCATTTAGCCCCAGTTTTCTAAGAACGTGCTAAAATAATTAGTGCTAAACTCTGATTTTAATCAGCTCTCCAGTAATCCAACCAGCAAGGATAGCTGTAATAGTCTCATTAAAATCTAATCTTCTCTTGTTGGGGTTTTCTTGGGTCTCTGGAGGCTGCCCTCGTTACAGTTCAGTGTTCACCACATGAGTACAGTCAGTGGTTAAAGTCCAAATGCTTTATTATCTTTTTCCAAGCTTGCCTCCTTTCCTGTGGCCTGGTTAGCTTTCTTATAGTCCAGACCCTTTCTTATCTCCTTCCTGGGGGTGGGCAGCTTTCTGGAGAGCCTTTAAATCTGGCCTTGGTTCCGAGAGCTTGAGCTCCCACCTATCTTCTCTGGCTTCTGAATCTCCCAGACTCAATCCTGGCTGAGACTCCTAGCTTACATATGCTCTCTTATCAAAGGTATGAATCTTGTAGGACTGTAGTAAGTATTAAGTATGTGGACTGAACTAGAGAACTATTAAGCACCATACTAAATAAGATAACTATTGTGTCTATCAATTCCACTAATTTGGCACATTGTTTCAAATTCTGGCTCATAACAGATATCCCTATCCAGATTCCCAAGCTCTTGGCTTTTTGAGATGAAACCCCTAAGGCCAAGTGTTTCAGAAAATATTGTCTTTATTTTTGTACCAGGAGGTGGAGCCAATTTGGAGATGTATAGAAGCTGCTCAAGCTCTCCCAGTTTCCTCAAAAACCAAAAAAAAAAAAAAAGAAAAATTCTGTCTGAATAGAATCTGATAGAATGAATTCTCCAGTTCAAGATACATTAATTAAAAACTTCAAGTAAAGTCAATCTCACTGGGGTAAAAGGGGTATTCAGTCCAGGTTAGATAGACTGTGGGAAAGCCAGTGACAGGAGCGTTATCACAGCAAATCAGTAATTAAGAACCTCAGTCATGAGTCAGTAGAGGAGCAAATCAGTAGAGTAATTTCCAGTCCCAGCTCAGAAGACAAACTCTGGGAAACCAGACTCTTTCCTGAATAGAGCACGCAATGCTAACCTTGCAAACAATTTTCAGATGACAAAATTAAAGTCTTTCATAATTATATGAAAAAATGCTCTAAATCACCCTTGCTTAGAGAATTGAATATTAAGACAGTTCTGTAGTACTACCTCACACCTCTCAGATTGTCAGATTGACAGGAAAAGATAATGCTAAATGTTGGAGGGAGTGTGGGAAAACTGGGTTATTAATGCTTTATTTGTGGAGTTACAAACTTATCCAACCATTCTGGAGAGTAATCTGTACAATGCCCAATGGGCAATAAAACTGGGCATGTTCTTTGACCCAGCAGTACCATTACTGGGTCTGTTAGAAAGAAAATATAAAAGAGGGAAAAGGATCTACATCTCCAAAAAATGTTTGCAGCAGGTCTTTTTGTGGTAACAAAGAATTGGAAAAAGAGTCGATTCCCATCAACTGGGGAATGGCTGAATAAACTTTGGTACATGAAGGTAATGGGATATTATTGTTCTATAGAAAAGATGATGAACAAGCTGATTATAGAAAGACCTGGAAAGATTTACATGAACTGATGCTGAGCAAAAGAAGCAGAACAAGGAATACATTGTTCACAATGACAGCAAGAATGTGAGAAGATCAAAGGCTTGGTTCTCAGCAGTTCAGAGATCCAAAGCAATCCCAATATGTTATGGGCCAGAACTCTGAACTTGAAACAAGTATTCTTACAAGGTGTTAAGTCAATGGAATTGATAAATACAATGGTTATCTAGTTTAGCATGGTGCTTAATAGTTCTCTAGTTCAGTACATGTACTTAGTACTTAATATAGTTCCACAAGATTCACACCTATTATAATGAAGTATATAACAGCCAGCAAGGAATAGAGCAAATTCAATTCCATCTTCATCAGCCTCATGGTGGCTGGCCTGGCTCCTGCATTTCTTCCACTGAGACCAAGTCCCATCTCCAGCCCTCCAGAAAACTAGTGGAGCCCCAAGTGATGGAGATAGGACTTCGAAGGAGACAGTAAACACTTTTGGACTTTAACACCTGGCTGTTCTTGTGGTGATTACTCTGCTGAAAGGAAGGTTGTGAAAAGACCTCCAGAAAACTAAAACAGCAACATTCCATCAATAGCCTTTGGATATAAAATGCCATCTGCTTCCAGAAAAAAAGATCTAAGGAGACTAAATGTAAATCAACACATGCTATGTTCACTTCTTTTTTTCTATTTTTAAGTCTCTCCCATTTTTTCCCTTTTGCTCTGATTTTCTTTCCCAAAAGAATTAAAAAATAATGTGTATTAAAAACAAATAAACGAACAAAAAGAGATACAGAATATTGCCTAATTCCAACATGCTTCATACCATAATGTGGGTAGGTAGGACGATAGTACTTTCTCATCCTTTAACATATAATATGACATTCTTGGATGTGCACTGAGAAGTATAAAATATGACCCACAATCATGGTAATTTTTTCCTTCAGTAGAGAAATTATGAAAAGGCTGTCTCTTATGCCCCTGGTGAGAAAGCAAATGCATTTTTAAATAAGTTAGCTATGGTTCTAATAACAATTTGCTAGGTAAATATCATTTCATTGACTAAAGAAATGTAAATTAAACTAAGTATGAAATATTATCACAAAGCTATTAAATTGGCTGAAAGGAGAGAAGGAACAAAGGACAAATAAAATAGAGGCCATGTAGAAAAATTGGGATACTAAGACTTTGGTTGAAATTGTGAACTGATTCAACCAGCTTGAAGAGCAATTTTAATTACACCAAAAATAGTACAAAGCTATCTTTACCATTTGATACATTAACATCACTATTAGCTTTATTCCTCAAGGAATTGTCTGATTAAAAGGTCTTAGTAAACCCAGAATTGGATGTTCTTTGTTAGTACATACTGATGGAGACAAGTATTAGAGCTTCATGCTTTTAGGGAAATTACAGAAATCAATTTCAAAATGAAAAGGAAGAGAGACTTCTCCATGGGAATTTTTGGAGGTGAGAAAAAAATAATCTTTCTTTTATCTCAAGTCTTCAAAATTCTACACAAGTATAAAAAGGTGAATAAGAAAGAAAAGAATTTAGATTTTTCTTTGGTTCAAAATCATCAGAGCATTACCTCACCTAGCATACAGAATGATTTCCCAGATGGAAAGGACCAACTCCTCCTTTTTGTATCACCTTTTGTCTGAATATATTAGAGAACTTCTTAATATTTGGTTATTGAATTATTGTGACTACATCACAACAGAATATAAAGAATTTGCTGTTTTAAATATAAACAAGATATTGGATGAAAATGAGTGACTGTGTTGGTCTCTCTTACCTGTGGAACTTTATACAGTTGGAGAATGGTGGCCATGGCCATGGAAAGTGTAGTTGACATCCCTCCAATGACAGCCACCAGACTGGACTGTTTATCACAGCTATAATTGGGGATTATGGGACCTCTCCCTGATAGCCATATTAAGGAACTCTCCACAGCTAGTTTCTCCAGATGGAAGTTATTGAGTAACTGATATCCCAAGGTTGTGTTGGGCAGCAAATAGGGGTTCTTGTTGATCTCATCAACAGCATATTGAAGAGCAAGGAAATAGTGATATTGTTTGAACATTGACCTAAAGTGAGAGGAAACATTTAAATAAAAAGAAGGCAAAACACTATGTGCAAAGAAACAGCAAATTTTCATAGTGGGAAGAGTGTCAGATACAGAGTCAGAAATTTTTATCCTAAATCCTGCCTCTAAAATTGACTAAAATTGTGGTCCTGAGCACATCATTTCACCACCATGAGTGTCAGTGTCCACAATTGTAATATGACAGACTTGAACTATATCCTGTCAGCTTCTTTCAAGACCATACACATTAAGACACAAACGCACACACACACACACACACATACACACACACATACACACACACACACACACACACACACACACACACGATGATATACTTTAGACATTAGAATATGTCTCATTTTGAAAAAGAATTGAACAGATCATTCAGACTGATTATCTTCAACAAAAATAGAAAAGACTTCAATTTCTCAAATTGCAATGAGATTACCATGCAAAGCATATTAGCTAAGTATCGATGATTTTATTGGTAAACTAACTTCTAGACGCCTTATAATGATTTTTAACATTATACACTGGAAAGTAAATGGAACACATATATTTAATAAGATTGTCATGACCATGTAATGGGTAATACTGAAAGATTCAAGGTTCAGTACTAATTTTACTCTGGCTGAAATAGCTACCTTAGTCAAAGCAGGAAGATATGCAAAACTGAGATTTTCATAGCAAATCCCTTGGTCTTGTATTCCACCCTTCTCCCTTATTCAAGCAAGGAAATATTGTTCCTCTCTTAGAAGATGGGTAATTGAGAACCAGGTAATCAATCAACCAACCTTTATTAAGCACTGCTCTGGGCTAGGTACTGTGCTAAGCAGTAAGGATACAAAAAGCAGGGGAAAAGTCTTGTCTCCAAAATGATGATATTTTAGTGGGAAAGACAGCTTATAATCAGAGACAGAAAGCTAGAAAAATTGATAGAGACACACAGAAAGAAAAACAACAACAGAGAGGCACAATAACTGAGGGAGGCAGAAAAAGATACAGATGGCCAGGGAGCTATATATTTAAGAGACATTTCCAAGCTGAAACAGATAGGCCTTGGAAAATCTTGGATAGATGTAGTGAGGGATAGGGGAGAATTTAGGATGACTGCAAGGCTGAGGGCTAAAGGGCATCAGAGGATGGTATTGCCTTCTACTGTTACATGGAAAATAGGAGGATGGAGAGGTTAGGGACACAAGATAATGCTTTACATTTTGGATATTCTGAACTTAATATATCTCCTAGGCATTTAGTTCAAGATATCCGAGAGGCTATTGATGACATGTGTTGTAAGGACAGCAGAGAGTTTAGATCAGGATAGATAAATCCGAAAAACATCCACAGAGATACTAAGTAAATCATGAGAGCCGATAAGATAATCAAAGTAATGGATTAGACACATTGATGAGGGACATCTACAGCTACAGGGTGATCTTGAGAGGATCCATCAAAGGAGAATAAAAAGGAGGATCCAGAAAACAAGAAACAAGAAAAACAAAAAAGGAGGAGAATAAAGGGAGAAAAAACAGTCCCTAAAATCTAGAGAGAATAGAATACCAAGGACAATAGATTGATCACCACTGTCGGGAGAGAAGGCAATGGTCATAAAGAAGAATAACAAAAGAAATGATCTCTAACTCAGGGTAGTAAATGGAAAGACAGAAACTTGAGTTCCCAACGAGCAGATGTGGAAATCTGTGAATGTGAATGTGAAAAAAAATTTCAGAATCGATGTCAATAAGCTTAGTAGCATTTATGAGGTCCCCTACTAGAGTTCATGCATTTGCAATTCATTAGGATAGAAAGACAAAGGAGAGAAGAAAAAAATAGCTCTCTTCTTTTGGGCAGAACAGAAAATATATCCCTATCTCAAGCAGATATTTGGGACAAAGATGAGAAAATATGACTTGGAGAAACCATCAATAGCTCAGGGAGAGCAGGAAAAATCTTAATTTCAAGTGAGTTGAAATTTAAATGAAAATAGGAATTATGAGACATGGAGCTTAGGAGAGATTCCATGTCTACAATGGGGGACAACATTGACCAAAGCATGAAAATGAGAGATGGGGTGTGGAACATAGAAAGTGGTTTGGCAGTCCCTTTGGCTTTATTTAAAATGTCACAAAATGGCAAGGTGTGTGGAATAGAGAGATAAGGTGAAGAACTTACAGAAATATATGAATTCTTTTTTGTATTTTATTTTCATTATTTCTATGTTTCCCCTATGACCTGTATTGTGATGAACGCACTAGCACCCCAGACACCCCAGAATCAGCCGGAGTCAGGATAAGCAGAAGTCCTTAGTCTTTATTTTTGGTCTTTAGACACAAGATTGAACAGGATAGAAGCAGAATCTCTGCAAACGCCATCTTCCTCATCTACTGCAAAAAGTGATTCTGGCTCGTCTTACTCCACCCCCTACTCCTTCCTATAATCCTCTGTATATACCTATCATTGAGCCAGCATAGTATAGTGGGAAGGACCATTTCCAAGCATATTCTCAGAGAGTATTGTCCTATCAGTAATTAGCCCTAAGTGCTTGAACTGACACTGCAACAACTCAAGAGTTTCAGCCCTCTACACTGTATAATCTGTGCAGGCCCATATTTATTTGAGCCTTGGCTAGCTATAAACATATTTACTTAGTCTGATCTGATGACATTTATCAGTATTTGACATTTATTGATATTTAGTCAATTAGCTTGACCACTCTCTGCTTGATTAAGCCTGAAGGCCTGATTTTCTATTTCCTAGTAATCAGGAGATCTTGGGGAAACAGAAACCTTCCATTCTAATCTCTCCAAATAGCAGCAACCAATTACATGCCTCCCCCTCCCCTTCTCAAAGCTCTCTTACTAGTGATGTAATCTCTTGTATTAAAGCTATGTATCTTTACTTCTTCTCTAGCCCTCCTACCACGAGCTTTCTTTTTCTTATCTCGTGATGGAACATCCTCCAGAGGTTTTAATAAACAAGTTTTCTGCTTTCTACTGAATGATCTCTGAGAAGTCATTTTGGGTAAGGGTCTTCTACATCCCTCACAAAGGGATAACTAATGTCAAAAATTGCCCTATACCTTATATTTTCTAGACGTAAGATGAAAAACCTCGGGGCAAGTATTTCATCTTGTCAGTACTTTGATATACATGGCAATTGTTGACATTGTCAAGTTCATATTGTTTGGTATTTTTGATGTATTTTCATAATATTCTGATATTGGTAAAACATCAATATGGAATCATTTAGATCAAATGGTCCTAATACTCATCAAGGTTTTTAAGTAAAGATAAGACATGTTGGTTCCTTTTCTTTAGCAGCTCTCTGTTGGGAAGATAAGGCTTGAAGCTTTGGATTAGATAAAACTGAACCGATTGGAGTATTCTGAATTTCTTCTGTTTTCTGATGCCTAAGATAATGAATGTTTGATCACACACATCCCTTTTATGTTGTTATGATTCAGAAAATACTCTTTATCCAAATCTCACCCAAGTCAAGCATTCATAAATGAACTTGAGAATTTCATCACATATAATTGTGAATGTTTCCTCCCCTATTGAGAACAAATAAATAATAAAATAGAATGATAGAAAAGAATATTTTCAGAAAGAGCATGTCCATTCTTAGAGAATATAGTTTTAACACCTAAACCCCAATTTTGGCTGTAGGTCCTCCCTAATGTGTTTCATCCCGCCTTGTATTGGGTGAGTTTTTGTCATCAGTGGAGATGAATCTGTGATTGTTTATAATGCCATATAGAGTAAGGATGAATATTCTCTCTCTGTTTGCTGCACTGCACATTAAAAACACTTTTAATTTATCAACTTCTTGAATATTAGATTTTCAGTCATTTTGAAACCCACATCTTTGCTAATAAAAGGAAACTTTCCAACATGACAACTTAACTGCCTTTCCCAATCTTGCTCCTTACACGACTCCATGGACAAAATCAGGATAAATAGACACATGACTCAAAAAAACCACAACTCTACCAACAAAACAATCAACAAGAAATATGGATTACTATTGCATAAATTAGGGAGGGTTGGAAAGTACCAACTTACATTTGTAGTGCATAATTCCAGAAGGGATACCTTTTGAAGAAAAATTTGTCCTCTGAATATTGTACCTTCAAAAAAAGGGAGAGGAATCCAGCAATGATTAGGTCCCCTTCTTTTCTATATGTGGGATTGAACCTTCTTTCTATGTGACAAGGATTCTTGACCATCTGGTACTCAGATAAGAAAATCTGCAAAATCAGAAATACAAATAATATAGAGGATGAGAGCCTCAGTTTCCCCAAGACCATCGTCAATATCCCAGATCTCTAAAGCGCTAAGGATTAGGGCAGTATAAAGTGATTGGAGGCCGTAGTTCTTGCATCTATAGGCACATGCTCTGTTGCTAAGTATTTGTCTTTTTTAATAGATGCTCAAGCTTTGTACAGTCTCTTCTCCTTGGGAAAGCAGAATGTGAGACATGAAGTGAGCCTCTATTTGGGATAAAGGCAAAAGTTTGAATGAGCAGGACATATTTATTTGACATTTTTGCCTCCTGGATATTATTCATCTAGTTCCCTGTAGATGAATAAGGAAAAGTGGTTCTTCTCACCTCTTGGGTGCAAGTCAAACAAATATTTTGACCAGAGTCTGAGAGTGAGTTTCTCCAAGGACCAACTAGCCCAGCAATTCTGCACCTGCGTCCTTCATATTAAAAAATTCCAAACTTAACAAAAAAAAAGTTTGGGAACCTCTTTGCTTGTTTTCTGTCTCTGGAGCCTTTGTAGCTTTGATGGGATCTGAAATGCCCAAAAGACTCTCTGATCTTTTTCATGCTAGGTCAACCCAGAAATTCCCTCCTTGAGAACAGATCTTAAAATCAAAAGTGAATTATTAGATGGTGAGAAGGAATGATAGAAAATAATATTTTCAGAAAGAGTAATTATTTTGAATGGATTATTCAGGACACAATTTCAGAGACAGAGTATGATTTGAAAACATCTTCAAGAAAAGTTCAAAGAAAAATAAACCTGGGCAGAAATTTGATTGCAATTTCACAAAGAGAAAAGGAAAGATATTCTTACAGACCTGAGCTCTGATATCTTATACCTGCTACAGGCTCAGTCACAGGTGTATCCTGGACCCACAGTTGGTGATGCTTCTTTCTGGGTCAGTCCCCAACCCAGGTTCTAAGTGGTCTAGGGCTGGGGAAAAAAATCCCTAAATCTAAGCTTTTGTTGACCACATCAATCCATAATTTAATTTGAGGAGTTATTCCAATGATATTTGAAAAGACATATTAGAAGAACTTTGCTGTACTGCTGTCTTTGTTCTGCCATTTTGGCTGGATTGGAATTCCTCGAAATATAATGTCCAGAAACCATTTTAGTTACAGTTTTCTGTTGCACTAATGATACTTAAACCTTCTTTCTTCTATGGCTTAATGGTTAGTTGTTTTGAAATATCATTTGTTTCTAATTTTATACTTGTTAGTTTTATTTTTAAATACATTTGTCTCACTGAGAAAATATTTTTGATTTTACATTCTAATTTTCAAAGAATTTTTTTCATACTTCTTATTCTAAGCTGAAGATATTCCTTCCAATACTTTGTTCTGCAGGTCACATTTATTTCTGCAATTTTTTTCACTATCATTCTCATTAAATTTTAAAAATCATTTTTAAGTTCTTAAAAACACTTAATCCAGCATATTTTAAGCTAACCAAATGAAAACCAGTGTGAATTCAAATTATGTTTTAAACAGTATATATATATATATATATATATATATATATATATATATATATATATATATATATATTTCTAAGTTTATATCTATAATGAGACATTAAGTCAAATACTTAAGCCAGTTCCTTATGTTGAAAAGTCTCAAGAATAGGTAGCATAGGCAGGGATTTGAAAATTGATCTAGCCCTTGAAAAAAGTAAGGAAAACTATTATATGGAGCTGGGAAAAATCACCATTTGTCTTTTTAATATACTCCAACACACACACACACACCCATACACCCCAAATAGTTGTATCTATTGGGTGGGGTTGTGGAATATGATGTCTCAGAATTATTTTAATATTTATTGCACTAATTGATAATAATTTACAGAATTTTTCACATAACTAGTAACATTATTTTTCCTGAAAATCACCAACTCATATCTTCTGTCAATTTATTAACTGGGGAATACTTTTTGTATTCCTATTTTTGATTCAGTTCCCTATTTATTTATGAAATGAAATGTTCTTGAAAGACATTTAGTGTAAATGTATGCAAATACATACATACATACATATATATATATATATATATATTATTCTTTGTTGCTTTTCTCCTAATTAGTGACATTTTTATGCAAATCATTTTTAATTTCCTGTACATTTTTTTTTCATTAGGTTTCCTGTGATTCTTTTTATCTCTTGTTTGGTCACAAATTCTTCCCTTATCCATAGATCTGACAGGTCTATTCTTCCATGCTCCTTCAATTTAAGGATATTAACACCCTTTATGTCTAAATCATTTATCTTTTGTAATGTTACTTTTTTTTTACTTCCTTTTTTATATATAGCTTTTTATTATATACATGGGTATTTTTTTCAGCATTGACAATTGCAAAACCTTTTGTTCAAATTTTTCCCCTTCCTTTCCCCCACCCCCTCCCCAGATGGCAGGTTGACCAATACATGTTAAATATGTTAAAGTATAAGTTAAATGCGACACACACACACACACACACACACACACACACACGTCCATACGGTTATTTTGCTGTAGGAAAAGAATCGGACTTTGAAATAGTGTACAATTAACCTGTGAAGGAAATCAAAAATGCAGGCAAACAAAAATAGAGGGATTGGGAATTCTATGTAGTGGCTCAAAGTCATCTCCCAGAGTTCTTTGGCTGGATGTTCTAATGTTACCTTAATATTTGGTGTATTATGATGGTCTATAGCTACTTCTGCTAAACTGCTTTACAGTTTTGCCTACAAATTTTCTCAGATGGTGCCTTGTATTCTGGAAGCTAGGGTCTTTAGTTCTATCAAAATCTGGATTACCAAGGTCCTTATTGTGTATTGTGTAATGCACACAATATATATATTTTGTCTTTAATCTCTTCCTCTGAGCTAGTACTTTATTTCTTAGCCACAACTACTTTGTCATCTAGTTTATAATCTGCTGTTGCAAAACTAGCTTTCATAGTTTCTTTTTTTTTCCATTGGACTGTCTGGATACTCTTGGCTTCTGTTGTTCCAGATGATTTCTATGTGATTTTGTTTTAATCCCTATAAAATGTTACTTTGGAAATTTCATTCCTTTGGCACTGAAAAAGTTAATTAACTTCAGTATAATCATCTTTTTATTAATCTTTGGTTTTCAACTGTGTCTTTACTCTTTCTAGTTGTGGGATCAAAATGATATTTGGGTCATAAAACACATTTGTATAGGTACTTTTTAATCTATTTTTTAAAATGCTTTATATAATATTGTGGTAAATTGTTCTAGAGATTTATAATAGAATTCACTTATAGGAGAGCTAAATGGTACAGTGGAAAGAGCACTGCTCTTGGAGTCACAAGGACCTGAGTTCCAACCTGCTCACTTCCTAGCTGTGTGGCTCTGGCAAGTCACGTAACACTAACCGGCTTGCTAATAAAAGGAAACTTTCCAACATGACAACTAAACTGCCTTTCCCAATCTTGCTCCTTATACTACTCCATGGACAAAATCAGGATAAATAGACACATGACTCAGCAGCACTTTCAACTCCATTGTACCTGAAATGAACAGGAAAAGGAGCTGATGAGGTAGGCATCTAAGACTCCATACCTCCTCATGTTTAAAGCGTCATTTCATTCACTAATAAAATACAATAATAAAAATACAATACAATATTGAAAATACAGCAAGGGGCCACTGTAATTCTGGAACCAGCAAGATACATATCCTTGAGTTCAAATGTGGCCTCAGAAATTTTCTAGTCATATGACCCTAGAAAAGTCATTTAACCTCAATTGGCTTCTCAAAAACTACAAACAACCCCCCCCCCCCCGCACAAACAGAAAAAAACCCACCACCAACAAAAGGACAACAACAACAAAAAAAACCCCACAATGCAGGATCCAATTGTAAATGTAACTAGTTGAGGGGATCTTGTCTTAAGAAACTTGTTAAAATTTATTCAATTTCTTTGTCCATGAGACTATTGCTGTTGTGGTGGATATTGTTATTTGTTATACAGTTGTGTCTCATTCTGTGACTCAGACCACAGTACACTAACTCCTTCCCTCCTCCATTATCTCTCAAGCATTGTCCAAGTTCTTCTTTGTCTCCATTATACTGTCGATCCATCTTATTGTCTCCTGTGTACTTTTTTTTGCCTGCAATATTGCTCTATAGCAGCATCTGTTTCAGTGAGTTCCATCTTTTCATTGTGTCCACTGATTTTTTAAGATTATGCTTTAATATTTGACCTTCTAGTGAATAATTTCAATTGATTTCTGGAACAACTGATATATTTGTCACGTACTGTCCCAGAGACTAGCAAAAGTCGTTTCCTGAGCCATAATTCCAAAGTATCAATTCTGAGGGCTCAGAATTCTTTATATATTCAACTCTCAAAAGATGAGATTTACCAAGTTCAAATGAATTTGGGTCTCCCTTTCCCTATGTCATTGATTTACATTTTTATTGTTAAAAAATGTCAAATGATTTCGATGGCTGCAGTTGATAATATGGTTTGAGATTTGTGAATTTCAATTTTTCCCTTTTCTCCTGATATTTTCTTTCATATTTCCCTTCAAATTCCAGATCAGACATTTCTTCAGATGAATTGAGTTTAAATAGTATTAGATATTTTAATATTTGGTAATCTCTAAACCGACTTTCCTAGTGTGGCCTTTATTTATTTACTACCATGTCAATCAAACTACCAAAGTTTACTTCATAAATAAATTAATAATAAATAAATAAATATAAATAATAATAAATTAATAAATAAATTTAGCAGAATAAATAAATTAAGTATTCTCTTCACTGAATTATATTGGTTGATCTAATCATGATCACTTAACATTTATCCAGTTACTTAGATCTTTCTGTATTTGTGGAAAGCGTTTTCTCAGCCTCTCAAATGTTTGTATGTTATTACAGAAATTTGTCTTGCTACATCATTTGTTGATTAACAAACAGAAAAATTAAAGATTTATATGAATTTATCTCCTATCCTGCCATTTTGCTGAAATGACTCATTATTTCAATTTGCCTTTAAGTTGACTTTCTAGAGTTTCCTAGGCACAAAATCATATCATCTGCAAAAAGTGATAGACACTTTTTGAGCTCTTCTTGATCCTCAGGAAGATCTTGATTTGTTAAACTTAACTCATTGACACAGGGATGGGAAATCATATGGGCCTACTTCTGAAAGTAAGACAATTCAGGTTTTCCCAGGGTAATGGGAATGGAGAATTTTCTGGCCTAAACAACAGAATTTGGTACTAGGGAAAGTAGGAGTTCATGGCAAGACATATCCTCCACTTGGTCTGGGAGTAAGATGACACTCATTTCCTGTCAAGAAAAAGCACAAAATACTGATTTGCAAAGTTTCTAAATGTTTAGAAGGCAAAGCAATTGTAGGTTTGTGGCATATTTGGGAATGAGAGGAGAGGAGATCCAGGAACTCTAAGAATGTCTCGAGTGCCAGGATGGGGACACTAAATTCAGACACAGCTTATAGAATTACTTAGGAATCAATTCTTCAACTTTTGTCCTTCCTCTCTTCAGATTTTCACTTTTCTTTTATATTATTTCTAGAAGATCACTGACTTGTAAATTTCTCTATTATCAACCTGCGGAATCTCCTAGATTTTGAATGGAATATTCATTTGAAAAAAGAAAGAAAAGAAAGAACAGAAATCTGGGCAGAGGAATTTTTGTAAATCTTTTCTTTATTGAAGAAATATTAGTGTGTTCTCAAAAAATACTACATCCTATACCCTGTTGTTGGTAGTTGTAATGATGTTTTCTTTTGTTTTTTAAAGAGAATGTCACATAATTTCAGCCATCAATTTCCCTTTAAAGTATCTAAAGCCAGAAAGTACATTCAATGATCTCATAAAAACAAAGGAGGTGATAGTTTGCAATAGTGGAGAGGCAATGAATAAATAATATAACCACTTAAATATTCTTTTGTTTTGTTTTTTGTTTTTTCCCCTTTTTTCTGTTTTCTTTTTTTATTATAGCTTTTTATTTACAAGTTATATGCATGGGTAATTTTACAGCACTGACAATTGCTAAACCTTTTGTTCCAATTTTTCCCCTCCTTCTCCCCACCCCTTCCCCCAGATGGCAGCTTGACGAGTGCATGTTAAATATGTTAAAGTATAAATTAAATACAATGTATACATATCCAAACAGTTATTTTGCTGTACATAAAGAATTGGACTTTGTTTTATTAATCAATTCAATAGTTTTTTTTTACTTTCAATTTTATTGATCTCACCTTTTATTTTTAGAATTTCAAGTTTAGTGTTTGACTGGGGGTTTTTAATTTGTTCCTTTTCTAGCATTTTTAATTGCAAACCCAATTCATTGACCTTCTCTTTCTCTATTTTATACAAATAGGCCTCTAGAGATATGAAATTTCCCCTTATTACCGCTTTGGCTGCATCCCATACATTTTGGTATGATGTCTCATTATTATCGTTTTCTTGGGTGAAGTTATTAATTATGTCTATGATTTGCTGTTTCACCCAATCATTCTTTAGTATGAGATTATTTAGTTTCCAATTCCAGTTTTTGGGCACTGTTTCCTTAAAAGTCACACACAAATTATTCCTGACCATTTCTTCTTTCAGATCCTTGAAAAACATTTCCCCTTTTGGGTTATCAGAAACAAGCAGTCCTATCCATGTCCAGTCAAAATGCAGCATCAATTGGATGAATGCCAGGTGAAGAGCAGATTGCTCTTTCCCCATTTGATATACATAAGGATACTGGACTTTATCATTCAATAGAAGATCAAATGTACCACAGCTAATCTAAATGAAACAGAAAGAAGACAATGAGTTCCTTCACTGTAGGAATTTGGCCTTCATATTTGTATAACAAACAACTATTAATGAGCTGCTATCATGCCCCACCTGAATTTTGTGTGATATCTTAGAGCTGGACTTTGCCTCTCATTTCCCTGAGTCAATCTACATTCTGAGGTCCAGTGGAAGTCCTTGTGACATTTTGGACATAGGGTTTTAGGTCTTCTCTCACCCTGTCCTCTCTATTACTTTGCCTTCTTTGGGCTCTCAGATATCCTATTTTTCCACATTGAAAACATCAATGACTTTCTCTAGAAGTCCCTTGCCAGGAGGGACTCTGTCTTCCCATGTTCATCATACTCTGTGTATAATAAGCACTTGTGCCCACTGTGGAACAGCATCTTATGATCTCCTCTAAAGAGCATCTTTGTGTAGTCCCCATATAATTCTTCTACAAACCTCATTAGCATTTTCCTTAGCCAGTTGTCTGATCATAATTCTTATAGTTGCATTTTCTCCAATGGTTCTTGTGATAGCTGTTTGCAAATATCCCACAAAAATCTGCAAAGAGTTCATTGGGACCTTGATCTATTTCTGTGACAGTTTCCTCTTGATCTTTCCCTGGGATGGCACCCAAGCTTTTATAGTATCAGTGACAATTTGTTCATATGCTCCAAGGCGGTAATTAATCTGTGCTGAATTCTCTGCATACTGACCTTCACCTGCTAGTTGGTCAAAGGTGATTTGTGTAAGAACTCCAGTTTGCTTATTGAGTTGGGCTTGAATCCTATATATTTCGTGATACCTGAAAGCCACAACAGGTTTTGTCCAGGTTCTAATACATGTCCTTTCTGTGGATTTCCAATTACTGGGTGTTAAAATTTCACATGCCAAACTCTCTAGTAACATCTTAACATAAGATGATGTAGCCCCATAAAGAGTGCAACCCTTTTTCAAATTCTTAATTTTTTCAGATCAAAAGGAATGCATCTTCTCCTTTGTTGACCTGAAGAGTCAAGCTCTTCAATCACAGGGTATGCATTTATTAAATCAGATACATCCTGTCCTTCATTTTTTGCCTTAACCAGGGCTTTTTGTAATCTCGTCATAGATTGCTTCATAGGTGGTGCTGATTGTGTTACTGCCTCTCCCCCTGTTAATTGAAGGAAGTAGGTCAGGGGATGGGGGATGCCCTAATGGCTTCTGCTGTGAAGTACTACACTCAGAATTGTACTTAACTAATTTCTTATCTGATTCTTCATCCTTTTCAGATAGTTTATTTGGATCCTCTCCCTCCTGCTCTTTCTTCTTTTTCCTTATTTGGGCTCTCAGATATCCTATTTTTCCACATTAAAAACATCAATGACTTTCTCTAGAAGTCCCTTGCCAGGAGAGACTCTGTCTTCCCATATTCATCATACTCTGTGTATAATAAGCACTTGTGCCCACTGTGGCACAGCATCTTATGATCTCCTCTAAAGAGCATCTTTGTGTAGTCCCCATATAATTCTTCTACAAACCTCATTAGCATTTTCCTTAGCCAGTTGTCTGATCATAATTCTTATAGTTGCATTTTCTCCAATGGTTCTTGTGATAGCTGTTTGCAAATATCCCACAAAAATCTGCAAAGGGTTCATTGGGACCTTGATCTATTTCTGTGACAGTTTCCTCTTGATCTTTCCCTGGGATGGCACCCAAGCTTTTATAGTATCAGTGACAATTTGTTCATATGCTCCAAGGCGGTAATTAATCTGTGCTGAATTCTCTGCATACTGACCTTCACCTGCTAGTTGGTCAAAGGTGATTTGTGTAAGAACTCCAGTTTGCTTATTGAGTTGGGCTTGAATCCTATATATTTCGTGATACCTGAAAGCCACAACAGGTTTTGTCCAGGTTCTAATACATGTCCTTTCTGTGGATTTCCAATTACTGGGTGTTAAAATTTCACATGCCAAACTCTCTAGTAACATCTTAACATAAGATGATGTAGCCCCATAAAGAGTGCAACCCTTTTTCAAATTCTTAATTTTTTCAGATCAAAAGGAATGCATCTTCTCCTTTGTTGACCTGAAGAGTCAAGCTCTTCAATCACAGGGTATGCATTTATTAAATCAGATACATCCTGTCCTTCATTTTTTGCCTTAACCAGGGCTTTTTGTAATCTCGTCATAGATTGCTTCATAGGTGGTGCTGATTGTGTTACTGCCTCTCCCCCTGTTAATTGAAGGAAGTAGGTCAGGGGATGGGGGATGCCCTAATGGCTTCTGCTGTGAAGTACTACACTCAGAATTGTACTTAACTAATTTCTTATCTGATTCTTCATCCTTTTCAGATAGTTTATTTGGATCCTCCCCCTCCTGCTCTTTCTTCTTTTTCCTTATTCTATAACTCATATAATTTCCTAAAACCAGTTGTATTAAATTATATGTATAAAGTATTTCTTTGGAAACAGAATCAGGTAAATTTTCATTGTAGAATTGACATAATTGCTCTCCTACTAATTTCCACGCATCTAGATTCAATTCTTTTTCCTTAGAGAACCAAGGAGATGTGTACACATCTCCTGTAAAGTTTCTAAAAGTTCAATGATCTGCTCCCAAGTTACAATAAAACCTTGACTTTTTATCAGTCTGCCCAAGCTTTAGACACATTTCCCTTGAAGAGGAAAACAATGTTGTTTCCTAAACATCTGTCCCATTAGTTGAAATACTACTTTAGCCCTTAACAAAGTTTCCTTGTCTATTTGTGTACTTGTTCAAATTTCTGGGGCACAGATGAAAGATTTTGGCCCCACGTTCTGGCGCCAAAATGTAATATTCTCTCTAAAATGTAATATTCTCTGTTGAAGTTTTCTTGGGGTCTCTGGAGGGAGCCTTCATTTCAGTTCAGTAATCACCACAGGAGTACAGCCAGGGATTAAAGTCCACATGATTTATTGTCTCTTTCCAAGTCTTATCTCCTTTCCTGTGCCCTGATTGGTTTTCTTATAGTCCAGATACATTATTATCTCCTTATTAGGTGTGGGTAGCTTTCTGGAGGATCTTTCAGTCTGGCCTTGGTTCTGAGAGCTTGCGCTCCCGCCTGCCTTCTCTGGCTTCTCTGGCTTCTCTGGCTTCTGAATCTCCCTGACTCAATCCTGGCTGAGGTTCCTAGCTTATATGTGCTCTCTTATTGAAGGTGTGAATCTTGGAGAACTATAGTAAATACTAAGTATATGTACTGAAGGAGAGAACTGCTAAGCACCATTCTAAATTAGATCATTATAGTCTCTATCAATTCCACTGACTTAGCACCTGCTTTCAAGTTCTGGCTCATAACACATATCCCCATCCAGATTCCCAAACTCTTGGCTTTTTGAGATGAAACCCTTCCGGCCAAGTGTTTCAGAAAATATTGTCTTTATTTTTGTACCAGATGGTGGAGGCAAGATGGAGGTGTAAAGAAGCTGCTCAAGCTCTATCAGTTTCCTCAAAATAAAGAAGCTGCTCAAGCTTTCTCAGTTTCCTCAAAAATCAAAAAAAAAAAGTGTCTGAACAGAATCCAATGGAATGAAACGACTCTCCAATTCAAGATGGACTAAGAAAACTTCAAGAAAGATCAGTCTAACTAGGGTGAAAGAGTCATTCAGTCCAAGTTAGATAGACTGTGGGAAAACCAGTGAGAGGAGCTTAATCACAGCAAATCAGCTATTAATACCCTCAGTTATGACACAGTAGAGGATCAAATCAGTAGAGCAACTTCCAGTCCCAGCTCAAAAGACAAACTCTGGGAAATCAGACTCTTTCCTGAATAGAGCATACAATGCTAACCTTGCAAACAATTTTCAGATGTCAAAATTAAACCATTTATAATTATATGAAAAAAGGCTCTAAATCAATATTGATTAGAGAAATGAAAATTCAAATAGTTCTTCAATACCATCTCACACCTCTCAGATTGGCTAAGATGACAGGAAAAGATAATAAGTGTTAGAGGGAATGTGGGAAAACCGGGTTATTTATGCTTTAGTTGTGGAGTTGTAAACTTATCCAACTATGCTGGAGAGTAATCTGTACTATGCCCAATGGGCTATATAACTGTGCATGTCCTTTGACCTAGCAGTACCATTACTGGGTCTATATGAAAGAAATTATAAAAGAGGAAAGACACAAACACATTCACACACACACACACACACACACACACACAAACTCACACACACATGATGATATACTTTAGACATTAGAATATGTCTCATTTTGAAAAAGAATTCTGACTGATAGACTGATTATATTCAACAAAAATAGAAAGGACTTCCGTTTCTCAAATTGCCATCAGGAGATTACCATGCAAAACATATTAGCTAAGAATACATGATTTTATTGGTAATATATCTGCTAGATGCCTTATAATGATTTTTAAAATTATATACTGGATTGTAAGTGAAACACATATATTTCAAAAGATTTCATGACCAATAATGGGTAATGCTGAAAGATTCAAGATTCAGTACAAACTTTACTCTAGCTGAAATAGCTACTTTAGTCAAAGCAGGAAGATATTCAAAACGGAGATTTTCACAGCATATTCATTGGCCTTGAAGTCTTTCCTTCTCCCTTATTCAAGCAAGGAAATAGTCTTCCTCTCTGAGAAGATGGATTATTGAGAACCATATAATCAATCAATCAACCCTTATTAAGCACTGCTTTGGGCTAGGTACTGTGCTAAGTAGTTAGGATACAAAAAGCAGGACAAAAAAGTCTTATCTCCAAAATGATGATATTTTAACGGGAAAGACAGCTTATAATCAGAGACAGAAAGATAGAAAATTGATAGAATCACAAAGAAAGAAAAACAGAAACCGAGAGGCCCAGTGACTGTGGGAGGCAGAAAAAGAGAGGGCCAGCCAGGGAGCTATATATGTAAGAGACACTGCCAAGCTGAAAGAGAGAGACCTTGGGAAAATCATGAATAGATGTGGTGAGGGATAAGGGAGAATTTAGGGTCAGTTCTAGGCTGAGGGCTAAAGGGCATCAAAGGATGGTATTGCCTTCTACAGTAATAGGGAAAATAAGTGTATGGAGAGGTTAGGGACAAAAAATAACGCTTTATATTTTGGATATACTGAACTTAAGATGTCTCCTGGGCATTTAGTTCAAGATATCTGAGAGGCTATTGATGATATGAGTTGTAAGGACATCAGAGAGTTTAGATCAGGATAGAAAAATCTGAAAAACATCCACATAGAGCTACTAAGTAAATCATGGGAACTGATAAGATAACCAAAGGAAGTAGTGGGATGGATTAGACACATTGATGAGGTATAACTACAGCTGCACAGTGTGATCTCAAAAGGCTCCATCAAAAGAAGGAGGAACAAAAAAACAAGAAACAAGAAAAACAAAAAAAAAGGAGAACAAAAAAACAAGAAACAAAAAAGGAAAAAAAACAGTCTCTAAAATCTAGAGAGAATAGAATACCAAGGAGAAGAGATTGATCACCACTGTCAGGAGAGATGGCCATTATCATAAAGAATAATAGCAAAAGAAATGATCTGCAACTCACTGTAGTAAATGGAAAGACAGAAACTAGAGTTCCCAAGGAGCAGATGGTGAAATGTTTAAGAATTCATGCCAATGAGCTTACTAGAATTGATGAGATCTCCTATTAGAGTTCAGGCATTTGCAAGTCATAGGGATAGAAAGACAAAAGAGAGAAGAAAAAAACAGCTCTTTTCTTTTGGCCAGAAAAGAAAATGTATCACTATCTGAAACAGATATTTGCAACAAAGATGATAAAATATGATTTGGAGAAAGTCATCAATAGCTCTGGGAGAGCAAGAACATCTTCATGGCAAGTGAGTTGAATTTTAAATGAGAAGAGGAATTCTGAGACATGGAACCTCAGAGAGATTCCATTCCTACAATGGGGGACAGCATTAACAAAAGCATGAAAATGAGAGCTGGGGTGTAGAACATAGAAAGTGGTTGGGCGGTCCCTTTGGCTTTATTTAAAATGTCACAAAAATGGCAAGGAAAACAAATGTCAAAAATTGCCCTATACTTTATATTTACTAGACATAAAATGAGGAAAATCCTCAGTACAAGTATTGGATCTTGTCAGTAGTTTGAGATACATGGCACTTGTTGACATTGTAAAGTTCATATTGTTTGATATTTTTGATGTGCTGTCATATTATTCTGATATTGGTAAAACATCAATAGGAATCATTAAATCAAATGGTTCTAACACCCATCAAACTTTTTAAATAAAGATAAGCCATGTTGTTCCTTTTCTTTAGCAGCTCTCTGTTGGGAAGATAAGGCTTGAAGCTTTGGATTAGATAAAACTGAACCCAATGCAGTATTCTGAATTTGTTCTGTTTTCTGATGCCTAAGATAATGAATGTTAGATTTCCCCTTCCCCGTTTCATGTTATTATGATTCAGAAATATCTTTACCCAAATCTCACCCAAGTCAAGCATCCATAAATGACCTTGAGATTTTCATCACATATGAGCACAACTGTGAACATTTCCTCCCCTATTTGGAACAAGTAACCAGGTCTTAACCATGTCCATTCTTAGAGAATACAGTTTTGACACCTAAACTCCAATTGTGAGTGTAGGACCTCCCTAATGTGTTTCACCCCTCCTTGTACTGGGTGAGTTTTTGTCCTAAGTGGAGATGAATCTGTGCTGGTTTATAATGCCATATAGAATAAGGATGAATAGTCTCTCTCTGATTGCTACACTGCACATTAACAACACTTTTCATTTAGCAACTTCTTGAATATTAGATTTCTAGTCATTTTTGAACCCACATCTTTGCTTTAACCAAAGTTCTGAGAATAAAAAAAGCACAACTCTACCAACAAAGCAGTCAATAAAAAATATGGATTAATATTGCATATATTTGGGAGGGTGGGAAAGTAACTACTTACATTTGTCGTGCATAACTGTTGAAGGGAAATATTTTGAAGAAAAATTTGTTCACTTGAATCTCTACCTTCACAAAAAGGGAGAGGAATCCAGCAATGATTAGGTCCCCTTCTTTTCTATACGTGGGATTGAAACGTCTCTCTATGTGACAAGGATTCTTGACCATCTGGAACTCAGATAAGAAAATCTGCAAAATCAGAAATACAAATAATAAAGAGGATGAGAGTCTCAGTTTCCCCAAACCCATGGTCAATATTTCAGATCTCTAAAGAGCTAAGGATTAGGGGAGCATAAGGTGATTGGAGGCCATAGTTCTTGCATCTATAGGCACATGCTCTATTGCTAAACATTTGTCTTTTTTAATAGATGCTCAAGCTTTGTACATTCTCTTCTCCTTGGGAAAGCAGAATGTGAGACATGAAGTGGGCCTCTATTTGGGATAAAGGCAAACGTTTGAGTGAGCAGGACATATTTATTTGACATTTTTGCCTCCTGGATATTATTCATCTAGTTCCCTGCAGATGAATAAGGAAAAGTGGTTCTTCTCATCTCTTGGGTGAAAGTCAAGCAAATATTTTGACCAGAGTCTGAGAGTGAGTTTCTCCAAGGACCAGCTAGCCCAGAAATTCTGCACCTGTGTCCTTCATCTTTAAAAACTCCAAACTTAAGAAAAAAAAAGTTTGGGAATTTCCTTGCTTGTTTTCTATCTCTGGAGCCTTCGTAGCTTTGATGGGATCTGAAATGCCCAAAATACTCTTTTATCTTTTACATGCTATTTCAACCTAGAAATTCCCTCCTTAAGAACAGATCTTAAAATCAAAAGTGAATTGTTAGATGGTAAGAAGGAATGATAAAAAAAAGAATATTTTCAGAAAGAGCAATTATTTTGAAAGGATTATTCAGGACACAATTTCAGACACAGAGTATGATTTGAAAACATCTTCAAGAAAACTTCAAAGAAAAATAAACCTGGGCAGAAATTTGATTGCAATTTCACAAAGAGAAAAGGCAAGATATTCTTACAGACCTGAGTTCTGAGATCCTATACCTGGAGATATAGGCTCAGTCACAGGTGTATCCTGGACCCACACTTGGTGAGGCTTCTTTCTGGGTCAGTCCCCAGCCCAGGGTCTAACTGGTCTAGCCTGGGAAAAAATCCCTTACTCTAAGATTTCATTGACCAGCCCAATGGACAATTTAATTTGAGGGATTATTCTAATGATATTTGAAGGGACATAATAGAAGAACTTTGTTGTACTTGTTCTCTTTGTTCTGCCATTTTGGCTGATTGGAATTCCTTGAAATATAATGTCCAGAAACCATTTTAGTCAGTTTTCTGGTGTACTAATGATGCTTAAGCCTTCTTTCATCAATGTCTTAATGGTTAGTTGTTTTAAAATATATATTTTTTCTAATTTTATATTTATTAGTTTTATTTTCAAATTCATTAGTGTCATAGATAAATTATTCTTTATTGTCTTCTAATTTTCAAAGAATTTTTTTCATACTTGTTATTCTAAGCTGAAGAATCTTCTCCCAATACTTTGTTCTTTAGGCCACATTTTTTTTGGCATTTTTCCACTATCCTTCTCATTCAATTTTTAAAACCATTTTATTTTCTCAAAAACACTTAGTCCAGCAAATTTTAAGCTAACCTAATGAAAATTAGTGTGAATTCAAATTATTTATTAAACATTATATGTATTTCTAAGTATATATCTATAATGAGAAATTAAGTCAAATACTTAAGCCAATTCCTGATCTAGAAAAGTCCCAAGAATAGGTAGAATAGGCAGGGATTTGAAAATTGATCTAACTGTTGAAGATAGTAAAGAAAAATATTATATGGACCTCGGAAAAGTTATCTTTTATTCGTTTTTACATACACTCCTACACACACACACACACACACACACAGATACACACACACACACACACACCAAAATAGCATTGTATATGTTGGGTGGGAAAGTGAAATATGATGTCTCAGAAATATTTTAATATTTATTTCACTAATTAATAATAATTTACATAATTTTTCAGGTAACCAGCAATAACTTTATTTTTCCTGAAAATTGCCTATTTATATCTTCTGTCAATTTATTAACTAAGGAATACTTTTTATATTCCTACATTTGGTTCAGTTCCCTATTTTTTTATGAAATGAGATGTTCTTCAAAGACATTTGGTGCAAATATATACATAAGCACAAATATATGTATATATATCTTAGTCTGTATATATATATATGTATATATATCTTAGTCTGTATATATATATATATATATAGCTAGTTTGCTAAACTGCCTTCCAGTTTGGCCTCCAAATTTTCTCAAATGGTGCATTGGATTCTGAAAGCTAGAGTCTTTAGATTTATCAAATTCTGGATTACCAACGTCCTTAGATTGTATTGTGTAATACATACAATATGTGTATTGTGTCTTTAATCTAGTCCTCTGAGCTAGTACTTTATTTCTTAGCCACTACTACTTTCTCATCTAGTTTATAATCTGCTGTTGCAAAACTAGCTTTCATAGTTTTTTTTGACCTTTGGATTGTCTGAATACTCTTGGCTTTTGTTGTTCCAGATGATTTCTATGTGATTTTGTTTTAATCTCCATAAAATAATACTTTGGAAATTTCATTCATATAGCACTGAAAAAATTAATGAACTTTGGTATGATGATCTTTTTATTAATCTTTGGTTTTTAAATCTTTCTTTACTCTCTCTAGTTGTGGGATCAAAATGATATTTGTGTCACAAAACACCTTTGTTTAGCTTTTTAATCCATTTTTTTCAAATTCATCATATAATATTGTGGTAAATTGTTCTAAAGAATTATAAGAGAATTGACTTAAAGGAGACAGCTAAGTGGTACAATGGATAGAGCACTGCTCCTGGAGCCACAAGGACCTGAGTTCAAACCTGCTTCAGTCACTTAGCACTTCCTGCCTGTCTGGCTCTGGTAACTGGGTTGTAAATAATAGGAAAATTTCCAACATGACAACTTAACTGTCTCTCTCAATCTTGCTCCCTACACTACTCCATGGACAAAATCAGGAGAAATAGACACATGACTCAGTAGCAATTTCAACTCCATTGTACCTGAAATGAACAGAAAAAGGAGCTGATGAGGTAGGCTCCCTAAGACTCCCTGCCTCCTCATGTTTAAAGTGTCATTTCTTCCACTAATAAAATACAATAAAAACAAATACAATACAATAATAAAAATGCAGCACGGGGCCACCATAATCCTGGAAACAGTAAGATTCATATACCTGACTTCAAACGTGGCCTCAGGCATTTTAAAGTTGTATGACTCTAGACCAGTCATTTAATCTCAACTGGCCTCACAAATACTAAAAACAAACAATTCTGCCTCCTGGCCAAACAGAAAAACACCCACCAAGAACAAAAGGACAACAACAACAAAAACTCACAAAGCAGGATTCACTCGTAAATGTAACTAGTTGAGGTGATCTTGTCTTAAGAAAATTGTTAAAAGTTAGTTCAATTACTTTGTCCATGATACTGTTACTACTGTGGTGGATATTGTTATTGTTATACAGTTGTGTCTCATTCTGTGACTCAGACAACAGGACACCAACTCCTTCTCTCCTCCATTATCTCTCAAGGATTGCCCAAATTCTTCTTTGTCTCCATGATACTATCCGTCCATCTTCTTCTCTCCCATGTACTTTTCTTTTCGCCTACAATATTGCTCTATAGCAGCATCTGTTCCAGTGAGTTCAATCTTTCCATCGTGTACACAGATTTTTCAAGATTCTGCTTCAATATTTGACCTTGTACTGAATAATCTCAATTGATTTCTGGAACAACTGATATATTTGTCATTTACTGTCCCAGAGACTGTCAAAAGTCTTTTCCTGACCCAAAATTCCAAAGTGTCAGTTCTGGAGGGCTCAGACTTCTTTACAGTCAACCCTTAAAAGCTGAGTTTTACCAAGTTCAATTGAATTTGGGTCTCCCTTTCCCTATGTCATTGATTTACCTTTTTATTGTTAACAAATATCAAATCATTTCAATTTGTGTAGTTGATAATATGGTTTGAGGTTTGTGAATTTCTTTCCTTCCCTTTTCTCTTGACATTTTCTTTCACATTTCCCTTCACATTCCAGATCAGATATTTCTTCAGATGAATTAGGTTTAAATAGTATTAGATATTTGAATATTTGGTAATCTCTAAACTGATTTTCCTAGTGTGACCTTTACTTATTTACTCACATATCAATCAAACTGCCCAAGTTTACTTCATATTCTGGTAATATCACATCATAAATGAATTAATTAAAGTGTTCTCTTTACTGAATTATCTTGGTTGGTCTAATCATGAATAATTAAAATTTATCCAGTTACTTAATTCTTTCTGTATTTGTGTGGAGTTTTCTCAGACTCTCAAATGTTTTGTACTGTCTATAATGTTATTAACAAAAAATGTGTTTTTCTCTAGCTTCCTACATCATTTGATGATTGACAAACAGAATTGTTAGTGATTTTTATGGATTTATCTCCCATCCTGCCATTTTGCTGAAATGACTCATTATTTCAATTTGTTTTTCAGTTGACTTTTTAGAGTTTCCTAGGAAAAAAAAAATCACATCATCTGTAAAAAGTGATAGACACATTTTGTCCTCTTCTTGATCCTCAGAAAGACCTTGATTTGTTAAACTTAACACATTGACACAGGGATGGGAAATTGTATGGGTCTACTTCTGAAAGTAAGACAATTAAGGTTTTCCCAGGCTAATGGGAATGGAGAATTTTCTGGCCTAAAAAAGAGAATTTGGAACTGGAGATTCATGGCAGGACATATTTTCCACTTGGTCTGGTAGTAAGATGACACTCATTTCCTGTCAAGAAAGCATAAAGAACTGAGTTCAAAAGTTTCTAAATGTGTAGAAGGCAAAAGAATTGTAGGTTTGTGGCATATTTGGGAATGAGAGGAGAGGAGATCCAAGAGTTCTGAGAATGTCTGGAATGCCAGGTTGGGGACACTAAATTTAGACACAGTTTCTAGAATTACCTAGGAATCAGTTCTTGAATTTTTGTCCTTCTTCTCTTCAGAGTTTTACTTTTGTTTTATATTATTTCTAGAAGAGCGCTGATTTGTAAATTTCTCTATTATCAACCTGGGGAATCTCCTGTTGCTTTTGAATGGAATATTCATTTTAAAAAAGAAAGAAAAGAAAGAAGAGATCCTGGCAGGGGAATTTTTGTAAATTTTTTTTATTGAACAAATATTAATGCATTTACATAAAATACTACATCCTATACCTTGTTGTTGGTAGTCATAGTGGTGTTTTTTTTTTTTTTTAAGAGCAAGTCACAGAATTTCAGCCATCAATTTTCCTTAGAAGTATCTAAACCCGGATATATATTCAAAGATCTCAGAAAAACAAAAGAAGTGTTAGTTTGTAATAATAGGTGATACAACGAATAAATAATATGACAAATAAAATATTCTAGTTGAAGGCCATTTCTTGAAGTAAGAAAAGACTATTATTACTCCTGCATTTATATTGTCTCATTTTTATTATTCCTTGGCAATCTACTTATATGCCCAAGCTATTGTTACAAGATGTATTTGACGGAAATAATAAGGCTTTGGAACAGATTTCTAGATCCAATGATCATTCTACAATTCATTAATTAATGGAAAAGTGATTGGCTAAATAATTTCGAGTCCATATTCACTGGTTAGAAACCATTCAACTCAGCAAATTAATTAAAATTCTCCCATAAATCTTCTATCATAGATAAGTTCAATTCACTCAAAAATATTTGTTAACGATATAATTCAAGCAAACTGGAGGGAAATTAAAGTTCTAATTTTCCAAGCAACACATCAATGATTCAGAAAGCTGGATGGACTTATTAAAATTGAGGCTTGCAAACCAAACAGTCATTTACTTAAATTCCACAATTATTTTCCATCAATATTGAAAAATGTCATTCACATATAATCTGCTATCTGTAAACTAATTCAAAATAACAAGTGATCCCATTCTACCTTTATTCTTACATCAGGAAATAGAATGCTTGCAGAAGGTTATTATATTGAAATTAAAACCAAAGGTGAATATCAGAGAAAACAGAGGCAAATGAATGAGATGACTTCAACATTTTCTCATGACCGGATTAAAGGAGCTCCTTGACTGTGACTGGCGAGCTTGAGAAGCTCTGGCTTCTGAGGAAGTTGCTTTCTTTTTAAGTATCCCTTGCGTATTTTGTTCTATTCTTAGAAGGATCACATAGCACTTGGGAGCAAAGATGCAAGCGAGAATCCCAGCACTGGAAGTCAAAATGGCAAAGACTTCCAAGGCCACAATGGCCTTGCCCTTGGAGCTCTGGTACGAGGGCAGGAAGGAGATCCAGACGCTACAGAACACAAGCATGCTGAAGGTCAGGAACTTGGCTTCATTGAAAGTATCTGGCAGGTTCCTGGCCAAGAAAGCCATGGTGAAGCTCGCCAAGGCCAGCAAGGCCATGTAGCCCAGGACACAGTAGAAGATGAGGAGAGTGCCCTCATTGCACTGGATGATAATGGAGCCAGGCTCAGAGTGGATGTCCAGCTCCAGGAAGGGAGGGTATGTCCCAAGCCAGATGCCACAGAGACACATTTGGATGAGGGTGCAGGTGAAAATGAGAGAGTTAGATGCTGTGGATCCCAGCCAGCTCCGAAGCCTGCTCCCTGGTTTGGTGGCCCTGAAGGCCAGAACCACAGTGATAGTTTTAGCCAAAATGGAGGAAATGGCTACTGTAAAGACAACTGCAAATGTCGTTTGTCGCAGCAGGCAGGTGGCTGTGGTAGGATGGCCGATGAAGAGCAAGGGGCAGAGGAAGCAGAGGCCAAGGGAGACCAGCAGCATGTAGCTGAGACTGCGGTTATTGGCTTTGACTATGGGGGTATCTCTGTGCTTCACAAAGACCCCCAGGACAAGCATAGTAAGGAGGGAGAAGCAGATGGCTGTACAGGCTAGAGTCATTCCCAGAGGTTCTTCATAGGCCAGGAAGGTCACAGTCCTGGGGAGGCAACAATCTCTTTCCCTATTAGGATATTGATCTTCAGGGCACTGCAGGCACTCCTCTGCATCTATGAACAACAATAAATCATGCTATATCCCAGATTGATCACTTTTTGTCCCCTATAAAGCACAGTGTTATTCATTTCATATTGAGCTCCATCTCATTTTTGGACTCCTAAGTAAGAAGGAAAAATATTCTAAAGGCTGAATAAAATGAAGATACATTTCAGTTTCCTCATTTCTCCACATATGGATAAAATAATGTGTTGAAATTATTTATTTCATATCATAGATTTGCTAAACAAAAATTCAAACTCCCTGCAATCCATTAATTTGAAACCCCTTACAATGAGTCGAAAAGGGTCCTTTTATACACAATCCAATACTTTAAGAACAGAAATGAAACATTGAAACCATAGAGGAAGGCCAAGAGTTGCTTTTTAAAAATTAGGTGAAAAAGATTTTTTGTTGAATTTCTCTGAATGTAAGGTTATAGCTACAAGCCATTTTCCATTTGGAACATGGTCCAAGAATATGAACAATTTTCAGAAGAAAAAATTAAAACCATTTTTAGTCATACAAAAAAATGCTCGAAATCACTATTGATTAGAGAAATCCAAATTAAGACAACTGCAGTACCACTTCACACCTCACAGATTGGCTAAGATGACTACAAAAGATAATAGAAAATAGTGGAGGGGAAGAGGGAAAACTGGGATGCTAATATGTTTTTGGTGGAATTGTAAATTGATCCTACCATTCTGGAGAGCAATTTGGAATTATGAGGAAAAATCTATCAAAACTCTGCATCCAGCAGGGATCTACTGTGTCTGTATCCCAGAGAGGTCATAAAAAAGAGAAAATCACCCACATGTATAAAAATATTTTCACACTTCTTTTTGTAGTGGCAAGGAACTGGAATGAGAGAGGATGCCCAAAAGTTGGAGAGTGGCTAAACAAATTATGATATATGAATGTAATGGAATATTATTGTTTTATAAGAAATGATCAGCAGGCTGATTTCAGAAAGGCCTGGAGAGATTTCTATTACCGGATGCAAAGGGAAGTAGGTAGACTCAAGAGAACACTGCACCCTGAAACAGATACCATGTGATGATCAACTGTGATAGACTTGGCTCTTTTCAACAATGAGATTTGTGATGGAGAGTCTAGCCATTTACATTCAGAGAGAGGATTATGGGGACTGAATGTGGATCACAACATAGTATTTCCACCATTTTTTGTCATTATTTCTTTCCTTGGTTTTTTTTTCTTATTTTTTCCCTGTTGGTCTGATTTTCTTGTGAAGCATAATAAATAGGGACATGTTTTGAGAAAAAATGCACATGTTTAAACTGCATCGAATTACTTGCTGTCTAGGGAAAAAGAGAGATGAAAGAGGGAGAAAAATTGAGAACACAAGATATTTTTTCACAAGAATGAATGTTTAAAAATATCTTTGTATGTATTTTGACAAGTGAAAAGCTATTATTATTAAAAATAAAGTCTTCATAATAAATACTACACATTGTATTCTGAAAAATAATTGTGATTGGAAAAAAAGAAATGCTAATTGAAATAAGGTGAAAAATAGTCCATTTTGGGAGCTTGACCATAACGAAGTAAGTAAAATGAGAATAAAAATCAAACTCCAAAGGACTGACTTAAAGCGTAAGTGTTATGTAAACAAAATAGAAGACCAAGAAAATTCGCCCCCCCAAAAAAATCCCCCAAAGTGTAAGCTTTCAAATATACTGTTTTATTGATCAATATCAAATACAAAGCAAATCACAATGAGGTCTCATCAGCTTTGACACCGAGATAACTTTGAGGATGATCAATTTTTATTCATTTTTTTGTGAGCCAAGTTTTCTTGAATTGGGACTCCATCCTCCAGAAAACAAATCTTTCAAATAATCTCCCTTGAGGACTCTGATCAAACTTATGCCAAGGGATATTTTCATAAGACTAAATCCAGAGACCAGACTTCTGCCCTTAAACCAAAAGCATCTGTGTTTGGATAGTTTTTAGAATTAAAATATTTTTTTTAATTTTTCTGTTAAGAGGGAAGAAGTTTAAAACTAAGTTTTAGACTAAGCTTTCCTACAGGAATGGGGAAGATTCCAATTAGGCTGCAAGGTCAAGGAAGTATTAGGGATTCCCATGGTAGTAAAATCCTGATGGATTCTGCTTCGACAGATTTTGGGTATCTTGGACATGGTAAGCTTCTAATTATAAGAATGATCACAAAGCACATTGAATGAAGAGGATTGAATAAATGCAATGTTATTTCAACTCAGAAATTATTGTGATTTTGCCAAATACAAAGCACACCAGTTTAAGATTAACAAATGAGAATGTCCATTACTTTGGAAGAAGGGCAGTTTATCTTTAGGAACCCACCTGTCTGGTTGGAAATTGTCCCTTCAGGACATGGGGTACAAGCATAGCAACACCTGGGCTGGCTTTCAAGAGCTGTCTTTTGGAATCCAGGGCCACACTTCAGATTGCACCTAGAAGTTGGAGTCTATATTTCCAGCAGAGAAAGGGAGAAAATGTTGTTGAAAAAACAACTGGTGAAAGATGGATGAATTGAGGAAATTAAGATTTCAAGGTTCTCCTATGGAAGACAGGTAGAATAAAGTATTTGCAATTCTGCAGGACAAGAATGACGTAATTCTCAATGGAAAACTTGTATCTTCATCTTCCAATTCAGATCATCTTATCCCCAATGAATCCACACAAATTAACCAGTGGATACAATCAAGGTCCTTGCTATTTTTTTATTGTAATATCTAGTTGGTTAGTTTTTCCCAAGTACCATTTTAACTCTAAACATCATTCCATTTTAGAATTGGCAATGCTGACATGTTTTTGACCGTACAAGAGGAAATATATTTTATTAATTGCTAACCCCTGAAAGTTTTGGGTTTTTGTGTTTCCATAAATTCAAACATTCCACCTAGAATGATTCAGGGAATGATATTTTAGAGAATACGTACCAAAATAAACGAATTGCACAATTAGTGCTTGATTGAATCAATGAATCAGGTGATTTTACAGGCTAATCTTATTCTCAGGCTGATATTTGAAATCTGTTCTTGGCACTATTGTAAAGGGGCGGTGGAATTGATCTATATATACACAGATGGAATTGTATAGAAATACATGTTTGATATCAGCAGAGGCTATAGCTTCAACATTTATATTAAAAATCTCTAAAGCCATTGTCTCTTTAAAATAAAACACAGCTTTGTACAACTGTACCCAATTCAAAAACAAACTCAGATCAAATTATTTGTCTATACAAATCCAGATATTGAGTAATCATCTGTAAATAAATGCCTTTGGGGGATAATTGTTGTCTACTCTAGTGGATATAAATAGCCTATCGCACACATTTCCACTATCTGGAAACATCATTGTACCAGTGAAGAAACAACCAGTGTCCAGGAAACGAAAGAGACAAAGTGATAACATTGATCTTCATTGGCTCCTTACCTGATGGAAATCTTCTGGCCAATCTATGTCTTCTTCCTTAATGATGAATCTCTGAGCAAGAGGATGTACTTCACCCACTTTGACCAACGTCTCTATCTGGTCAGGGAAGGATTTATAATTGAGTATATCATATGTCTCAGCATCCACCTGGACTCCATCCTTATGTGACCCATCACTGGCATTATTGACAGAACTGATGAATTTCAGAAAGTGGTGGATCTGAAAGAAAGAACAGGTGATTGTTATTCTTTGTGGAAAGAAGAATTGTGCCCATGTCCCAGGATTGACTATCAGTGGAAAACAGGCTCATAATCTGGAGCCTCCAAAAGTTGTCATTCTCATTTTTGACCTTCTCTTAGAGTTTCTGAACTCTAGAAAACTTGAAAACTAAGGACAAATGAAAAATAACAAAACCGGCACCCAATTATTTTCTACAGATATGCTAGATAAATTGTGGTATGTGAATGTTATAAAAAATTATTGTTCTGCAAGAAATGACCAACAGGATGATTTCAGAGAGGCTTTGAGAGACTTACATGAACTGATGCTAAATGAAATGAGCAGAACAAGAACAAGGCAACAAGAAGACTGTGTGATCAATTCTAATGGTCTTGGCTCTCCTCAATAATGAGGTGATTCAAACCAGTTCCTGTAAAGGCTAGTATTCTGGAGAAGTATACTTGAAAGAAGGTGTTAACTCAGTAGAATTGGTAAGGAATGTTAATCTAGTTTAGCATGGTGATTAATAGTTCTCTATTTCAGTGGATGTACATAGTACTGAATATAGTTCTACAAGATTGACATCTATGATAAGGTAATTATATATAAAATATATATTCAGGTTGTGGTTTTCAGTGGTCAATGGAAAATATTCAAGAAAATTTCGCAGAGAATTACAAAATATTGAATGAGAAGGTTGAAAAACAGAAATTTAATCTACATTGTTGCCACTGAGAAATTTAATGGTAAGACCTGATTATTTTAGGGAAAAGAAAAATAATCTAATTGGGCAGAATTCCTAGTACACATTTGGTGTTCAGTCATTAAGTCCTGTCCGACTTTTCATGACCCCATGGACCATAGACTACCTTACCCTGCTATGCTCTACTATATCTCAAAGTCTGTTCAAGTTAATATTAATCATTTCCATGACACTATCTATCTTAAACTGTACCATTCTTTGTTCCTTTTACTTTCAATCATTTCTAACAACAGGGTCTTTGCCAGTAGGTCCCATCTTCATATTATGTGGACAAAGGTTTAAACTGCTTTAGGATTTGAATTTCCAGTGAACGGTGGGGATTAATTTAAGTATTGATTGATTTTATCCCCTGGTCGACCAAGAGTCTTTCTAAAGTCTTGTCCAGCACCACTATTATACCATAGAATCAGTTCTGCAGCACTTATCTTTCTTTTAAGTCCAAATCCCACGGACATAATTTTTTCTTGAAAACACACATACGAGAGAGGGCGAGAGCCAGAAAGAAAAAGAGAGAGAGAGAGAAGAGAGAGAGAGTAAGAGAGAAAGTAAGAAAGAGAGAGAGAGAGAGAGAGAGAGAGAGAGAGAGAGAAGAGAGAGAGAGAGAGAGAGAGAGAGAGAGAGAGAGAGAGAGAGAGGAGAGACTGTGGAAAAGAATCACCTATAAGAAATGATGTAGTCATTATCATATATAAAAAGGTGAGGAACGAAGTACTTGGCTATTAAATCAAAAATAACAGGATGGTATCTGTTGGAATCCAAGGAAAACTGTTCAACATCATAATACAAACATATGCTTTAACCACTGATGGGAAAGAGGCCAAAGTCTGTCACATTTTTGAAGACCTGTAATGTGTTCTCCAAATAAGTCCTATATATACAAAGCAAGTCAAATTTGTCCAAGGAAATGAAAAGACAATGTAATTAAGCAAAATAGAATTAGAACAGCAGTCAGATTTGGGTTTCTCCTACAAAACAAAGAGCTGCATAGACGAAAGCCAACTTCTACAAATTTTCAAATTGAGTACATTAAGTAAGAAATGCAAATGGAATATAAAAAAGAAAATTGAGGGATTGTCCATCAATTGGGAAATGGTTGAATAAATTTTGGTATATGTTTCTCATGTAATATTATTGTTCTATGGGAAATGATGAGCAGGATGCTCTCAGAAAAAAATGTTCGAAAATCCTCCACAGACTCAAGCAAAGTAAAATGTACTATATACACAGTAATAGCAATGTTCTGTGATGACCAGCTGTTCTCAGTAGTACACTGATCCATGAATATGCTAAAGAATGTGTGGTGTTCTTCTTCTTTGAAATATAATATAAAGGTTGGTTCTATCTGCAAGCAGGTTTCTTGGGGAGGTAGCTCTAGTATCAGGTCAGATCAATAATCACCCCAAATGTAGCCAGGTGTTAAAAATGCATTTGCTTGTTCAATAAAAAGTTTATTGCTTCCTCAAAATAGCCTGGTTAGTTTTCTTGGCTTATCTCTCTGCTTGGTTCCAAGAGCTCCTTCCGAATGTCTCCAAATCCAAAGGTTTGTCCTTCAGCCGCCAGCCAGCCAGGTGGAAAATGGAATGAATCTCTCTTGCCTTCAAGAGAGGCTTATGGGTTAACTCCCAGATTGTTCCCCTCCAACCCCTGGCAATGTTCCAAAGTCACTAACTAACCCAAAGCTAAGAGCCTCTTTATATATGATCTCTCAAAGGTTGTCTCCTCCTTCTGGAGGCAGGGATTAAAGGAGGTGTGAATTTGAATATCTCATATTAAACCCTGAAATCTCCGAAAGTGTGAACTCCAATGAGTACTTAAATACTTCTTGCTTATATGAGCTCTCTAAAGGTGTGAACACAAGCATTGCATCAATTCCATTGAGTTAACACTAGGATTCTAACATCTCCCTTGAGTTATCATCTTGTTTCACGTTGAAGTAACACTAGGATTCTAACATCTGCTTTTTTTTGTTTTAGAACATAGATGGTTATGACCTCCCTGACTTCTCAAGGAGGTGAGAACCCCAAAAAGAAGGTGATCACACCTTCCCTGACTGCTCAAAAAGGGAGTGAAAACACCATAAAAAGAAGGTGATCACACCCTCCCTGACATCTCAGCAAGAAAGATGGAAACACCAAAGGAAATACAAAATCAAATCAGATTAGTGATTTCTAAAGGGGCTCACTTGAAACAGGTATGAAACAAGGTGTACATACATCCATCCCCTATGGGAGGCATTCTTTGTACAAACAAAACTAATGCAAACAAGATTAGAAGGGAAGCAACAAACTGGGAATACATCTTCACAGTTAAAGGTTCTGATAAAGGCCTCATTTCTAAAATATATAGAGAACTGACTCTAATTTATAAGAAATCAAGCCATTCTCTAATTGATAAATGGTCAAAGGATAGGAACAGACAATTTTCAGATGATGAAATTGAAACTATTACCCCTCATATGAAAGAGTGTTCCAAATCATTGTTGATCAGAGAAATGCAAATTAAGACAACTCTGAGATACCACTACACACCTGTCAGATTGACTAAGATGACAGGAAAAAATAATAGAGAATGTTGGAAGGGATGCGGAAAACTGGGACACTGATGCATTGTTGGTGGAATTGTGAACGAATCCAACCATTCTGGACAGCAATCTGGAATTATGCCCCAAAAGTTATCAAATTGTGCATACCTTTTGATCCAGCAGTGTTTCTATTGGGCTTATATCCCAAAGAAATACTAAAGAAGGGAAAGGGACAGGTATGTGCCAAAATGTTTGTGGCAGCCCTGTTTGTAGTGGCTAGAAACTGTAAATTGAATGGATGCCCATCAATTGGAGAATGGCTGGGTAAATTGTGGTATATGAATGTTATGAAATATTATTGTTCTGTAAGAAATGACCAACAGGATGAATACAAAGAGGCTTGGTGAGACTTACATGAACTGACGCTAAGTGAAATGAGCAAAAGCAGGAGATCATCATATACTTCTACAACGATATTGTATGAGGAAGTATTCTGATGGAAGTGGATTTCATTGACAAAGAGATCTAACTGAGTTTCAATTGATAAATGATGGACAGAAGCAGCTACACCCAAAGAAAGAACACTGGGAAACGAATGTGACCTATCTGCATCTTTGTTTTTCTTCCCGGGTTATTTTTACCTTCTGAATCCAATTTTCCCTGTGCAACAAGAGAACTGTTCGGTTCTGCAAACATATATTGTATCTAGGATATACTGGAACATATCTAACATATATAGGACTGCTTGCCATCTAGGGGAGGGGGTGGAGGGAGGGAGGGGAAAAATCAGAACAGAAACAAGTGCAAGGGATAATGTTGTAAAAAAAAAATTACCTTGGCATGGATTCTGTCAATATAAAGTTATTATTGAAAATTTTAAAAAAGGAAAAAAATATGGGAGGCATTACACATAATTACATAATATACATAAGCACATAGCAATATAACACAGACTAGTAGTAATGTCACCAATAACGTGAATCAACATGAGAATTTATACATGTCCATAAGTCCAAGAAATAGTCCAAAAGGAATCTATTGTCCATTAGTTCATGTGCCAGGAATCCAATAATTCCTGTAAGCTCTGAAGTACTGCAATAGTCTCATCAACAATTTTTCATCTCAAGGAATCCAATGATTCCTGTTGAAACAGTCTCGTCTTGTGTTACTGAATCCAATCATTCCTGAAGATTTCAAAGCTACTTCAACAGTTTCACTGTCAGCCATGCTCTTTCTGTGTCAGATGTTTCTTAAATGTGATTTTAAAAAATCTTTCCATACCCAGAGAAGAAAATGACTGTGTCATGTGTCTGAATACAGATTTTTGTATATTCTCTCTCTTTCTCTCTCTCTCTCCCTCTCTCTGTCTTTGTCTCTCTATCACTCCTGCTCTTTTTATTGTTCTCTTTGTCTCTATATCTCTCTATATGTGTATCTCTTTCTCTTGCCATGTCTCAATTTATTTTTGTCAGGTTTTTTAATTAAATCAAGAAATCTCTTTTCTTTCACAGCATGACTTTTATAGAAATAGTTTGCATAATTTCACATATCTTTTCTTACAAGGAACTGGAGTGGGAATAATGGAGAGAATCTGGAACTCAAAAGTTTAAAAATCAAACAAAAATTATTTAAAGTGTAACTGAGGAAACAATTAAATAAATTATTTTTTAAAAATTGTTACATAAAATTTGAAATAAATAAATCTGAAGTAATTTCATTGTTTCCACCCAGAATTACATGTAATCACAAAGGGGAAAAACCTGAAAAAATATATAAAGGAATACCTCAAATCATCACTGCATCCTCTCTAGAACAAATCTTTAACAAGAGAATGTTGTGTAGCCTATGCTAAGCCCAATTTTTGAAGAGATATGTTACCTTCCAAGGAAGATCTAGGTGTCTCCCAAGGTCTGATACCTCCTTTACCTCAGAATGGAGTATTTGATGGAGAGCATGGGCCACTAAATACACTGCATTGTAAACATTTGGAAGCAGTTCCAGAAGGGCGATGTCAATGTTCGTAAAAGATGAATGTAAATCTCTGAAAGAAAAACCTTTTGAGCACAAAGCATAGAACATCTCTACATCACCTTTTTTGGAAAATCTACATTTAAAGACACTCTCCCAGAAAGATTTTAGGAAAATGTCCTCAGGATTCACACTTGTATTCAGGCTTCTTACAAAATCTGTAAAACCAGGAATCTCCTTCTGGGTATGAGAAAATAGTATTGTACCATGAAAAGTGGGAAATTGGTCTAAATCTGTATCAATGGAAAAATCCCAAGAAGATGTGGTAATCAACAACTTTCCATAAGGTTTATAAGACATCAATACACTGGAAAGTTCATGGAGGGAATCAGTATCTCCATAGATGAACATTACATTTGGTGATGATGAAATAATTCTAGAAAATAGGTCAAAATCTTCTCTGTTTCTAAAGTTTTTAGGCACTGTTTCCTTAAAAGACACACACAAATTATTCCTGATCATTTCTTCTTTCAGATCCTTGAAGAACATTTCCCCTTTTGGGTTATCAGAAACAAGCAGTCCTATCCATGTCCAGTCAAAATGCAGCATCAATTGGATAAATGCCAGGTGAAGAGCAGATTGCTCTTTCCCCATCTGATATACAAAAGGATACTGAACTTTATCATTCAATAGAAGATCAAATGAACCACAGCTAATCTAAATGAAACAGAAAGAAGACAATGAGTTCCTTCACTGTAGGAATTTGGCCTTCATATTTGTATAATAAACAGCTATTAATAAGTTTCACAGAGCAGATGATTTGCTTGTAAATTTTAATTTATAGTTTTAGATCACAAAATTATGGTGTTATGGAATGGAAAAGTTGGAAGGAAAATCTGAAACTGCTCCCATCCAAGAATCCTTTTTCCATTGTCTCTATCAAGTACTTTCTAAGTTTCTGTGTGAAACATTACAAGGAGGAAAAATTCTCCAAAAAGGTCTTTACCCCTTTTAGATAACTTGACTGAAAGACAGAATATTTTTTGATTAACTTTTTGGCGAAATCAGTATCTTTGGAACATTGTCTTTTTGTTCCTATTTCTTTTCTGGAAATTCAAGTGGAACATTTTTGTGTCCTCTGCATAAAGCTGTTAATTAAATAGTGAAGCATAGTTACATGTCTTCTCTAAGTCATCTTCTCTTCCAGTTCAAATATCAACAATTATATTCCTGAGATTTTCTATATTATACATTTGCCTCCTCTTATAATTATAGGGAGAATTTTATTTCTCTGAAAACAAAAAATGTGCCTGAGAACTTGTTCTAGGAGCAAAAGTTCTCTATATCAAAATCATTAAGGAATAGGAAATGGAGAACTCCTCATAGGGAAATCTACTGCCAAGATTGGAATTCGACATTAGTGATACCCTATGAATAAGAATTCTGTAAGAGTTCTTAGTACTTTTTAGTAAAAACTGAGATAAGCAATGGTTCACTCCACATCCAATGAATACTTTAATCTCTACTCTCTAAACACAACAAAAAATGACCTTGTATGAGATCTTCAATCATGCAATTTGTCCAGGAGGCAGGAAAAAATTTCATAGGCACTATGTCTTGGTTATACCATTCAGCTCCAGTTTTCTAAGAATGTCATAAAATAATTAGTGCTGAAATCTGATTATAAATAGCTCTCCAGTAATCCAATCATTGAGGATATTTGGAATATTCCCTCTAAAATGTAATCTCTATGGGTGGTTTTCTTGGGGTCTTTGGAAGCAGCCTTCATTTTCGTTCAGCAATCACCACAAGTTCAGCTAGTGTTTAAAGTCCAAATCCTTTATTGTCTCTTTCCAAGTCTTGTTTCCTTTCCTGTGGCCTTGTTAGCTTTCTTATACTCCAGACCCTTTATTATCTCCTTCCTGGGGCTGGGCAGCTTTCTGGAGAGCCTTTCAGTCACACATTGGTTCCGAGAGCTTGAACTCCCTCTTCCCTTCTCTGTCTTCTGAATCTCCCTGACTCAATCCTGGCTGAGGCCCCTAGCTTATATATGCTCTTTGATCAAAGGTTTGAATCTTGTAGAATTATAGTAAGTACTAAGTACATGTACTGAACTAGAGAATTGTTAAGCACCATGCTAAATTAGATAATTATTATCTCTATCAATTCCACTGACTTAGCACCTTCTTTCAAGTTCTGGCCCATAATATCTCCCGCTTTCTTTTGCTTTAGAACATAGGTGGTCATGACCCTCCCTGACTTCTCAAGGAGGTTCATATACTCCTAGTGGATAATTCTCAAGTGGGGGGGGAGGAACCCCAAAAAAGAAGGCAAACATGCCTTTCTTGACTGCTCAAAAATGGGTGAAAACACCAAAAAACGAAATGATAATGCCCTCCCTGGCATCTCAGGGAGATAAAAACACCAAAGGAAATGGGAAATCAAATCAGATTAGCAGGTTTTTGAAGGGTCTCACTCTTAAAATAGGTATACATAAATCCATCAATATGAGAGGTATTACACATAATTACATAAATTACATAAGCACAAAGTAACACAGTCTAGTAGTGATGTAACAAATAACATGAATCAACATGAGGAATTATACATCTTTATAAGTCCTAGAAATAGTGCAAAAGGAATCTATTGTCCATTACTTCATGTGCCAGGAATCCAATAATATCTGCAAGTTTCAAAATCCTGCAATAGTCTTATCCTCTGTTAGGGAATCCAATGATTCCTGCAGATTTTGTTCTTAGGTCTTCTCCTTTGTTTTGAGGTTTTTTCTTTTTTTGTCTCTTTCCAGTTGCTTGTTGGCACCCATCTGATTCCTTCTCCATCTGTATTAATACAAACAGATGCTTTCTCCCAAGCAGTTAACCTATCTAGTCCATTCTGTTTACTACTTTCTAAATCTCTTCTCATCATCTGGCAATTACATTGGAGCTGTTCATTATATTGGACCTGCTCTCACTGAACACTGCCCTTCTTTTCGGTTAAAAAGCCTGCATTCTCCACAATTATAATCCCTTTCTGTCATCTGATTGCTTTTTGGCTGATAGATCATTTAATTCCTTTCTGCCACATGATTTTTTTGGAGACTGATTGATCACACCAGAGCCCTGAACTTCTAAAGGTGTACCTTTGGCTGCCATCATGCCCCACCTGAATTTTGTATGATATCTTGGAGCTGGACCTTGCCTCTCATTTCCCTGGGTCAATCTACATTCTGAGGTCCAGTGGAAGTCCTTGTGGCATTTTAGGTCTTCTCTCACCCTGTCCTCTCTATTGCTTTGCCTTCTTAGGGCTCTGAGATATCCTGTTTTTCCACATTGAAAACATCAATGACTTTTTCTAGAACTCCCTTGCCAGGAGGGTCTCTGTCATCCCATGTTCATCATACTCTGGGTATAATAAGCACTTGTGCCCACTGTGGCACCCCAACTTATGAACTCCTCTAAAGAGCATCTTTGTGTAGTCCCCATATAATTCTTCTACAAATCTCATTAGCATTTTCCTTAGCCAGTTGTCTGATCATAATTCTTATAGCTGCATTTTCTCCAATGGTTCTGGTGATAGCTGTTTGCAGATGTCCCACAAAATCTGCAAAGAGTTCATTGGGACCTTGCTGTATTTTTGTGACGGTTTCCTCTTGATCTTTCCTGGGGATGGTACCCAAGCTTTTATACTATCAGTGACAATTTGTTCATATGCTCCTAGGGGATAATTAATCTGTGCTGAATTCTCTGCATACTGACCTTCACCTGCTAGTTGGTCAAAGGTGATTTGTATAATAACTCCAGTTTGCTTATTGAGTTGGGCTTGAATCCTACATAATTCCTGATACTCTGAAAGCCACAACAAGTTTTGTCCAGGTTCTAATACATGTCCTTGCTATGGATTTCCAATTACTGGGTGTTAAAATTTCATACGCCAAACTCTCTAGTAACATGTTTTTTTTTTTTTAATTTAATTTTATTTAATAATAACTTTGTATTGACAGAATCCATGCCAGGATAATTTTTACACAGCATTATCCCTTGCAATCACTTATGTTTCGTTTTTTCCCCTCCCTCCCTCCTCCCCCCCCCCAAGATGGCAAGCAGTCCTATATATGTTAAATATGTAGCAGTATATCCTAGATACAATACATATTTGCAGAACCGAACAGTTCTCTAGTAACATCTTAACATAAGATGATGTAGCCCCATAAAGAGTGAAACCCTTTTTCAAACCCTTAATTTTTTCAGATCAAAAGGAATACATCTTCTCCTTTGTTGACCTGAAGAGTCAAGTTCTTCAATCACTGAGTATGCATTTATTAAATCAGATACATCCTGTCCTTCATTTTTTGCCATAACCAGGGCATTTTGTAATCTTGTCACAGACTGCTTCATAGGTGGTGCTGATCGTGTTATTGCCTCTCCCCTTCCTCCTTCTACCTCTACCCATGAAAGGTTAATTGAGGGAAGTAGGTCAGGGGCTGGGGGATGCCCTAATGGTTTCTGCTGTGAAGTACTACACTCAGAATTGTACTTAACTCCTTTCTTATCTGATTCTTCATCTTTTTCAGATAGTTTATTTGGATCCTCCCCCTCCTGCTCTTTCTTCTTTTTCCTTATTCTATAACTCATATAATTTCCTAAAACCAGTTGTATTAAATTATATGTATAAAGTATTTCTTTGGAAACTGAATCAGGTAAATTTTCATTGAAGAATTGACATAGTTGCTCTCCTACTAATTTCCACTCATCAAGATTCAATTCTTTTTCCTTAGAGAACCAAGGAGATATGTATTGTAAAGTTTCTAAAAGTTCAATGATCTGCTCCCAAGTTACAATCAAACCTTGATTTTTCATCAGTCTGACCAAGATTTTGACACATTTTCCTTGAAGAGGAAAACAATGCTGTTTTCTAAACATCTGTTCCATTAGTTGAAATACTACTTTAGTCCTTAACAAAGTTTCCTTGTCTATTTGTGTACTCATTCAAATTTCTGGGTCACAGATGAAAGTTTTTGGCCCCATGTTCTGGTGCCAAAATGTAATATTCACTCTAAAATGTAATATTCTCTGTTGAAGTTTTCTTGGAGTCTCTGGAGAGAGCCTTCGTTTTAGTTCAGTTATCACTACACCAATACAGCCAGGGATTAAAGTCCACATGCTTTATTTTCTCTTTCCAAGTCTTTTCTCCTTTCCTGTGGCCTGATTGATTTCTTATAGTCCAGATCCTTTATTATCTCCTTGTTAGTTCTGGGTAGCTTTCTGGAGAGTCTTTAAGTCTGGCCTTGGTTCTGAGAGCTTGAGCTCCGGCCTGAGTGCTCTGGATTCTCTTGCTTCTGAATCTCCCTGACTCAATCCTAGCTGAGGCTCCTAGCTTATATATGCTCTCTTATTGAAGGTTTGAATCTTGGAGAACTATAGTAAATATTAAGTACATGTACTGAACAAGAGAACTGTTAAGCACCATTCTAAATTAAATAAGTATATAGAGAATTGACTCTAATTTATAAGAAAGCAAACCATTCTCCAATTGATAAATGGTCAAAGGATATGAATAGACAATTCTCAGATGAAGAAATTGAAACAATTTATAGACATATGAAAATATGCTCCAAATCATTATTAATCAGAGAAATGCAAATTAAGACAACTCTGAGATACCACTACACACCTGTCAGATTGGATAGAAAGATAATGAAAGATAATGCAGAATGTTGGAGGGGATGTGGGAAAACAGGGACACTGATACATTGTTGGTGGAATTGTGAACACATCCAGCCATTCAGGAGAGCAATTTGGAACTATGCTCAAAAAGTTATCAAACTGTGCATACCCTTTGATCCAGCAGTGATTCTATTGGGCTTATACCCCAAAGAGAAACTAAAGAAGGGAAAGGGACCTATATGTGCCAAAATGTTTTTGGCAGCCCTGTTTGTAGTGGCTAGAAGCTGGAAAATGAATGGATGCCCATCAATTGGAGAATGGTTGAGTAAATTGTGGTATGTTACAGAACGTTATGGAATATTATTGTTCTGTAAGGAATGACCAGAAGGATGAATACAGAGAGGACTGGCGAGACTTACATGAACTAATGTTAAGTGAAATGAGCAGAACCAGGAGAACATTCTATACCTCAACAACAATACTGTTTGAGGATGTATTCTGATGGAAGTGGATCTCTTCAATAAAGAGAGCTAATTCAGTTTCAATTGATCAAGGATGGACAGAAGCAGCTACACCCAAAGAAAGAACACTGGGACATGAATATAAACTGCTTGCATTTTTGTTTTTCTTCCCGGGTTATTTATACCTTCTGAATCCAATTCTCCCAGTACAACAAGAAAAATGTTCGGTTCTGCACACATATAGTCTATCTAGGATATACTGTAACCTATCCAACATGTAAAGGACTGCTTGCCATCTGGGGGAGGGGGTGGAGGAAGGGAGGGGACAAATCAGAACAGAAGTGAGTGCAAGGGATAATGCTGTAAAAAATTATCCTGGCATGGGTTCTGTCAATAAAAAGTTATACCAAAAAAAAAAAGTGAAGTATATCTATATTCTGACAATACTAACTGTCTCAAAGTAAAATAAAAATATAAAAAGGAAAAAAAATAAATTAGATCATTATAGTCTCTATCAATTCCACTGACAGCACCTGCTTTTAAGTTCTGGCTCATAACACATATCCCCATCCAGATTCGCAAACTCTTGGCTTTTTGAGATGAAACCCTTCCGGCCAAGTGTTTCAGAAAATATTGTTTTTCTTTTTGTACCAGATGGTGGAGGCAAGATGGAAGTGTAAAGAAGCTGCTCAAGCTCTATTAGTTTCCTCAAAATAAAGAAGCTGCTCAAGCTCTCTCAGTTTCCTCAAAAACCAAAAAATAAAAAAAAAAGTGTCTGAACAGAATCCAATGGAATGAAACCACTCTCCAGTTTAAAATGGACTAAAAAAGCTTCAAAAAAGGTCAGTCTCACTAGGGGGAAAGAGGCGCTCTGTCTAGGTTAGATAGATTGTGGGAAAGCCAGTGAGAGGAGCTGAATCAACGCAAATCAGCCACTAATACGCTCAGTTATGACACAGTAGAGGAGCAAATCAGTAGAGCAACTTCCAGTTCCAGCTCAAAAGCCAAACTCTGGGAAACCAGACTCTTTCCTGAATAGAGCAGGCAATGCTAACATTGCAAACAATTTTCAGATGTCAAAATTAAAGCCATTTATAATTATATGAAAAAATGCTCTAAATCACTATTGATTAGAGAATTGAAAATTAGAATAGTTCTACAGTACCATCTCACACCTCTCAGATTGGCTATGATGACAGGAAAAGAGAATGATAAGTATTGCAGGGGATGTGGGAAAACTGGGTTATTTATGCTTTAGTTGTAGAGTTGTAAAGTTATCCAACTATGCTGGAGAGTGATCTGTACTATGCCCAATGGGCTATAAAACTGTACATGTCCTTAGACCCAGCAGTACCATTACTGGGTCTATATGAAAGAAATTATAAAGGAGGAAAAAGAAGCTACATCTGCAAAAAAATGTTTGCAGCAGGTCTTTTTGTGGTAACAAAGAATTGGAATAAGAGTGCATTCCCATCACCTTGGGAAAGGGTGAATAAACTTTGGTACAGGAAGGTAATGGGATATTATCGTTCTGTAAAAATGATAATGAACAAGCTGACTATAGAAAGACTTGGAAAGATTTACATAAACTGATGCTGAGCAAAACAAGCAGAACAAGGAATATGTTGTTCACAATAACAGCAAGAATGTGTGAAGATCATTTATGAAACACTTGGTTCTCAGCATTTCAGAAATCCAAAGCAATCCCAATATGTTATAGGCCAGAACTCTGAACTTGAAACAAGGTGCTAAGTCGGTGGATTTGATAAAGACAATGGTTATCTAGTTTAGCATGATGCTTAATAGTTCTCTAATTCGGTACATGTACTTAGTCCACAAGATTCACAACTATGATAATGGAGTATATAACTGCCAGCAAGGACTGGACCAAATTCAACTCCATCTCATGTTGGCTGGCCTGGCCTCCTGCATTTCTTCCACTAAGTTCAGCTCCTGTCTGAAGGCCCTCCAGAAAACTAGTGGAGCCCCTAGTGAAGAAGACAATAAAGACTTTTGGACTTTACTACCTGACTATTCTTGTGGTGATTACTCTGCCGAAAGGAAGGCTGCCCAAAGACCTCCAGAAAACTAAAATAGCAGCATTACACCAATAGACTTGGACATAAAATCCTATCTGCATCCAGAAAAAAAAATCTAAGGAAACTAAATATAAACCAATACATGCTATGTTCACTTCTTTTTCTATTTTTAAATCTTTCCCATTGTTTTTCCCTTTTGCTCTGATTTTTCTCTCCCAACATGATTCAGAAATAATATGTATTAAAAACAAATAAACTAACAAAAAAGAGAGACAAAATATTGCCTAATTCCCACATGCTTCATACCATAAAGTGGGAAGATAGGACAACAGTACTTTTCCATCCTATAGTATATAATATAATAGGTTTGGATTCATATTAAAATGTATAAAATATGACCCACATTCATGGCAATTTTTTTTCCTTCAGTAGAGAAATTATGAAAAGGCTCTTTCTTATACCCCCAGTGAGAAAGCAAATACATTTTTAAATAAATTATCTATGGTTCTCACTGTAGTATGCTTAGTGAGTATCCTCTCATTGATTAAAGAAATGTAAATTCAACTAACGATGAAATACTACCATAAAGCTATTAAATTGGCTGAGAGAAGGAATAAAGGACAAACATAAGAGAGGGGATGTAGAAAATAGGGATACTAAGGCTTTTGGTAGAATTGTGAACTGATTCAACCAGTTTGAAGAGCAATTTAAAGTACACCAAAAATAGTACAAAGCTATCTGTACCATTTAGTATATTAACATCTATATTAAATATTAACTATAGAAAGACCTGGAAAGATTTACATGAACTGATGCTGAGCAAAACAAGCAGAACAAGGAATACATTGCTCGCAATAACAATAAGAATGTGTGAAGATCATTTATGAAATGCTTGGTTCTCAGCACTTCAGAAATCCAAAGCAATCCCAATATGTTATAGGCCCTATAATCACTATTAGGTATATTTCCCAAGGAATTCCCTGATTGGAACATCTCAGTGAACAGAGAATTGGATGCTCTTTATTAGTACATACTGATGAAGACAAGTAGTAGTGCTTCATGCTTTTAGGGAAAATACAGAAATCAATTTCAAAATGAAAAGGAAGAGAGACCTCTCCATGGGAATTTTTGGAAGTGAGAAAAAAGAAATCTTTTCTTTTATCTAAAATCTTCAGAGTTTTATACAAGTATAAAAAGGTGAAGTGTAGTCATCTTTAGATTTTTCCTTGGCTCAAAATCATCAGACCATCACCTCACCTAGCATACAGAATGATTCCCCAGATGGAAAGGACCGTTTCCTCCTTTTTTTTATCATGTTTTGTCAGAACATGTTGGAGGACTTCTTAATAATTGGTTATTGATTTATTGATACTACACCATAACATTTTATAAAGAATTTGCTGCTTTAAATATAAAGATGACATTGAAAATGAATGACTGTATTGGTTTCTCTTACCTGTGGAACTTTATACAGTTCGAGAATGGTGGCCATGGCCATGGAAAGTGTAGCAGACATCCCTCCAATGACAGCCACAGAATTGGATTGTTTATCACAGCTATAATTGGGGATAATGGGACCTCTCCCTGATAGCCATATTAAGGAGCTCTCCACAGCTAGTTTCTCCAGATGGAAGTTATTGAGTAACTGATATCCCAAAGTTCTGTTGGGCAGCAAATAGGGGTTCTTGTTGATCTCATCAACAGCATACTGAAGAGCAAGGAAATAGTGATATTGTTTGAACATTGACCTAAAGTGAGAGGGAAAATTGAAAAAAAAAAAAAAAAGAAAAACTCTATATTCAAAGAAACAGCAAATTTTCGTAGTAGGAAGAGTGTCAGATAAGGAGTCAGAAATTCCTATCCTAAATCCTGCCCCCAAATTGATTAAAATTGTGGTCCTGAGCACATCATTTCACCACCATGAGTGTCAGTGTCCACAATTGTAATATGACAGACTTGAACTATATCCTGTAAGATTCTTTCAAGACCACACACATTAAGACACAAACACATTCACACACACACATACACACACAAACACGCAAATGATGGATATACTTTAGACATTAGAATATGTCTCATTTTGAAAAAAGAATTCTGACTGGCTCACTGATTATCTTCAAGAAAAATAGAAAGGACTTCTGTTTCTCAGATTGCAATGAGGAGATTACCATGCAAAACATGTTAGCTAAGAATACATGATTTTATTGGTAATATATCTGCTAGATGCCTTACAATGATTTTTTAAATTATATACTGGATTGTAAGTAGAAGACATATATTTCAAAAGATTTCATGACCATGTCATGGGTAATACTGAAAGATTCAAGATTCAGTACTAACTTGACTCTAGCTGAAATAGCTACTTTAGTCAAAGCTGAGATTTTCACAGCATATTCATTGGCCTTGAAGTCTATCCTTCTCCCTTACTCAAGCAAGGAAATATTCTTCCTCTCTTCGAAGATAGATTATTGAGAACCAGATCATCAATCAATCAACCCTTATTAAACACTGCTCTGGGCTAGGTATTGTGCTAAGTAGTCAGGATACAAAAAGAAGGGAAAAAAAATCCTATCTCCAAAATGATGATATTTTAATGGGAAAGACAGCTTATAATCAGAGACAGAAAGATAGAAAATTGATAGAGACACAAAGAAAGAAAAACAGAAACATAGAGGCCCAGTGACTGTGGGAGGCAGAAAAAGAGAGGGCCAGCCAGGGAGCTATATATGTAAGAGACATTGCCAAGCTGAAGGAGACAGGCCTTGGGACAATCATGAATAGATATGGTGAGGGATAAGGGAGAATTTAGGTCAGTCCTAGGCTGAGGGCTAAAGGGCATCAAAGGATGGTATTGCCTTCTACAGTAAGAGGGAAAATAGGAGTATGGAGAGGTTAGCGATAAAAAATAATGCTTTATATTTTGGATATACTGAACTTAAGATGTCTCCTGGGCATTTAGTTCAAGATATCTGAGAGGCTATTGATGATATCAGTTGTAAAGACATCAGAGAGTTTAGATCAGGATAGAAAAATCTGAAAAACATCCACATAGAGCTACTAAGTAAATCATGGGAACTGATAAGATAACCAAAAGAAGTAGTGGAAGGGATTAGACACATTGATGAAGTATAACTACAGCTGCACAGTGTGATCTCAAAAGGCTCCATCAAAAGAAGGAGGAACAAGAAAACAACAAACAAGAAAAACAAAAAAAGGAGAACAAAAAAACGAGAAACAAAAAAGGAGAAAAAACAGTCCCTAAAATCTAGAGAGAATACGGTACCAAGGAGAAGAAACTAATCACCACTGTCAGGTGAGATGGCAATGATAATAAAGAAGAATAGCAAAAGAAATGATCTGCAACTCAATGTAGTAAATGGGAAGAGAGAAACTAGAGTTCACAAGGAGCAGATGTTGAAATGTTTAAGAATTCATGCCAATGAGCTTACTAGAATTGATGAGATCTCCTACTAGACTTCAGGCATTTGAAAGTCATAGGGATAGAAAGACAAAAGAGAGAAGAAAAAAACAGCTCTTTTCTTTTGGCCAGAAAAGAAAATGTATCACTATCTGAAACAGATATTTGCAACAAAGAAGATAAAATATGATTTGGAGAAAGTCATCAATAGCTCTGGGAGAGCAAGAACATCTTCATGTCAAGTGAATTGAATTTTAAATGAGAAAAGGAATTCTGAGATATGGAACCTCGGAGAGATTCCATTCCTACAATGGGAGACAGCATTGACAAAAGCATGAAGATGAGAGATGGGGTGTGGAACATAGAAAGTGGTTGAGCGGTCCCTTTGGTTTTATTTAAAACGTCACAAAAATGGCAAGGGAAAACAAATGTCAAAAATTGCCCTATACTTTATATTTACTAGACATAAAATGAGGAAAAACCTCAGTACAAGTATTGGATCTTGTCAGTAGTTTGAGATACATGGCACTTGTTGATATTGTAAAGTTCATATTGTTTGATATTTTTGATGTGCTGTCATATTATTCTGATATTGGTAAAACATCAATAGGAATCATTAAATCAAATGGTCCTAACACCCATCAAACTTTTTAAATAAAGATAAGCCATGTTGTTCCTTTCCTTTAGCAGCTCTCTGTTGGGAAGATAAGGCTTGAAGCTTTGGATTAGATAAAACTGAACCCAATGCAGTATTCTGAATTTGTTCTGTTTTCTGATGCCTAAGATAATGAATGTTAGATTTCCCCTTCCCCGTTTCATGTTGTTATAATTCAGAAATATCTTTACCCAAATCTCACCCAAGTCAAGCATCCATAAATGACCTTGAGATTTTCATCACATATGAACACAACTGTGAACATTTCCTCCCCTATTTGGAACAAGTAATCAGGTCTTAACCATGTCCATTCTTAGAGAACACAGTTTTGATACCTAAACTCCAATTTTGAGTGTAGGACCTCCCTAATGTGTTTCACCCCTCCTTGTACTGGGTGAGTTTTTGTCCTCTGGAGATGAATCTGTGCTGGTTTATAATGCCATATAGAATAGGGGTGAATAGTCTCTCTCTGTTTGCTGCACTGCACATTAACAACACTTTTCATTTATCAACTGCTTGAATATTAGATTTCTAGTCAATTTTGAACCCACATCTTTGCTTTAACCAAAGTTCTGAGAATAAAGAAAACACAACTCTACCAACAAAGCAGTCAATAAGAAATATGGATTAATATTGCCTATATTAGGGAGGGTGGGAAAGTAACTACTTACGTTTGTTGTGCATAACTGTTGAAGGGACATATTTGGAAGAATAATTTGTTCACTTGAATCTCTACCTTCACAAAAAGGGAGAGGAATCCAGCAATGATTAGGTCCCCTTCTTTTCTATACATAGGATTGAAACGTCTTTCTATGTGACAAGGATTCTTGACCATCTGGTACTCAGATAAGAAAATCTGCAAAATCAGAAATACAAATAATAAAGAGGATGAGAGTCTCAGTTTCCCCAAGCCCATGGTCAATATTTCAGATCTCTAAAGAGCTAAGGATTAGGGGAGCATAAGGTGATTGGAGGCCGTAGTTCTTGCATCAATAGGCACATGCTCTATTGCTAAACATTTGTCTTTTTTAATAGATGCTCAAGCTTTGTACATTCTCTTCTCCTTGGGAAAGCAGAATGTGAGACATGAAGTGAACCGCTATTTGGGATAAAGGCAAACGTTTGAGTGAGCAGGACATATTTATTTGACATTTTTGCCTCCTGGATATTATTCATCTAGTTCCCTGTAGATGAATAAGGAAAAGTGGTTCTTCTCATCTCTTGGGTGTAAGTCAAACAAATATTTTGACCAGAGTCTGAGAGTGAGTTTCTCCAAGGACCAACTAGCCCAGCAATTCTGCACCTGTGTCCTTCATCTTAAAAAATTCCAAACTTAACAAAAAAAAAAGTTTTGGAACTTCCTTGCTTGTTTTCTGTCTCTGGAACCTTCGTAGCTTTGATGGGATCTGAAGTGCCCAAAATACTCTTTTATCTTTTACATGCTAGCTCAACCTAGAAATTCCCTCCTTAAGAACAGATCTTTAAATCAAAAGTGAATTGTTAGATGGTAAGAAGGAATGATAAAAAAGAATATTTTCAGAAAGAGCAATTATTTTGAAAGGATTATTCAGGACACAATTTCAGACACAGAGTATGATTTGAAAACATCTTCAAGAAAACTTCAAAGAAAAATAAACCTGGGCAGAAATTTGATTGCAATTTCACAAAGAGAAAAGGCAAGATATTCTTACAGACCTGAGTTCTGAGATCCTATACCTGCTACAGGCTCAGTCACAGGTGTATCCTGGACCCACACTTGGTGAGGCTTTTTTCTGGGTCAGTCCCCAGCCCAGGGTCTAACTGGTCTAGCCTGGAAAAAAATCCCTAACTCTAAGATTTCATTGACCAGCCCAATGGACAATTTAATTTGAGGGATTATTCTAATGATATTTCAAGGGACATACTAGAAGAACTTTGCTGTACTGTTCTCTTTGTTCTGCCATTTTGGCTGATTGGAATTCCTTGAAATATAATGTCCAGAAACCATTTTAGTCAGTTTTATGGTGTACTAATGATGCTTAAGCCTTCTTTCATCAATGTCTTAAAGGTTAGTTGTTTTGGAATATATATTTTTTCTAATTTTATATTTATTAGTTTTATTTTCAAATTCATTAGTGTTATAGAGAAATTGTTCTTTATTGTCTTCTAATTTTCAAAGAATTTTTTTCATACTTGTTTTTCTAAGCTGAAGAATCTTCTCCCAATACTTTGTTCTTTAGGCCACATTTATTTTGGCATTTTTTCCACTATCCTTCTCATTCAATTTTTAAAATCTATTTAATTTCTTAAAAACACTTAGTCCAGCAAATTTTAAGCTAACCTAATGAAAATCAGTGTGAATTCAAATTATTTATTAAACATTATATGTATTTCTAAGTGTATATCTATAATGAGAAATTAAGTCAAATACTTAAGCCAATTCCTGATCTAGAAAAGTCCCAAGAATAGGTAGAATAGGCAGGGATTTGAAAATTGATCTAACTGTTGAAGATAGTAAAGAAAAATATTATATGGACCTCGGGAAAAGTTACCTTTTATTCTTTTTTACATACACTCCTACACACACACACACACACATACACACACACACACACACACACACACACACACACACAAACCAAAATATCATTGTATATGTTGGGTGGGAAAGTGAAATATGATGTCTCAGAAATATTTTAATATTTATTTTACTAATTAATAATAATTTACATAATTTTTCAGGTAACCAGCAATAACTTTATTTTTCCTGAAAATTGCCTATTTATATCTTCTGTCAATTTATTAACTAAGGAATACTTTTTATATTCGTACATTTGGTTCAATTCCCTATTTTTTTATGAAATGAGATGTTCTTCAAAGACATTTGGTGCAAATATATACATAAGCAAAAATATATGTATATATATCTTAGTCTGTATATATTCTGGATTACCAACGTCCTTAGATTGTATTGTGTAATACATACAATATGTGTATTGTGTCTTTAATCTCTGTATTCATCCTGCTGGTCATTCCTTACAGAGCAATAATATTCCATAACATTCATATACCACAATTTACCCAGCCATTCTCCAATGGATGGGCATCCATTCATTTTCCAGTTTCTGGCCACTACAAACAGGGCTGCTACAAACATTTTGGCACATACAGGTCCCTTTCCCTTTTTTAGTATCTCTTTGGGGTATAAGCCCAATAGAAACACTGCTGGATCAAAGGGTATGCACAGTTTGATAACTTTTGGGGCATAATTCCAGATTGCTCTCCAGAATGGCTGGATTCGTTCACAACTCCACCAACAATGCATCAGTGTCCCCGTTTTCCCACATCCCCTCCAACATTCATCATTATTTTTTCCTGTCATCTTAGCCAATGTGACAGGTGTGTAGTGATATCTCAGAGTTGTCTTAATTTGCATATCTCTGATCAATAGTGATTTGGAACACTCTTTTATGTGAGTGGTAATAGTTTCAATTTCTTCATCTGAAAATTGTCTGTTCATATCCTTTGACCATTTATCAATTAGAGAATGGCTTGATTTTTTTATAAATTTGAGTCAGTTCTCTATATATTTTGGAAATGAGGCCTTTATCAGAACCTTTAATTGTAAAGATGTTTTCCCAGTTTGTTGCTTCCCTACTAATCTTGTTTGCATTCGTTCTGTTTGTACAAAGGCTTTTTAATTTGATACAATCAAAATTTTCTATTTTATATTCGGTAATGGTCTCTAGTTCATCTTTGGTCACAAATTTCTTTCTCCTCCACAAGTCTGAGAGATAAACTATCCTATGTTCCTCTAATTTATTTATAATCTTGTTCTTTATGCTAGGTCTTGGACCCATTTTGATCTTACTTGGTATGTGGTGTTAAGTGTGGGTCCTTGCCTAATTTCTGCCATACTAATTTCCAGTTATCCCAGCAATTTTTATCAAATAATGAAATCATATCCCAAAATTTAGAATCTTTGGGTTTGTCAAACACTAGATTGCTATAGTTGACTATTCTGTCTTGTGAACCTAACCTTTTCCACTGATCAACTAATCTATTTCTAAGCCAATACCAAATGGTTTTGGTTACTGCTGCTTTATAATATAATTTTAGATCAGGTACAGCTAGGCCACCTTCATTTGATTTTTTTTTCATTAATTCCCTTGAGATTCTCGACTTTTTATTGTTCCATATGAATTTTGTTGTTATTTTTTCTAAATCATTAAAATATTTTCTTGGAAGTCTGATTGGTATAGCACTAAATAAATAGATTAGTTTAGGGAGTATTGTCATCTTTATTATATTCTCTCGGCCTATCCAAGAGCACTTAATATTTTTCCAATTATTTAAGTCTGACTTTATTTGTGTGAAAACTTTTTTGTAATTTTGCTCATATAATTCCTGACTTTCCTTTGGTAGGTAGATTCCCAAATATTTTATGCTATCAACAGTTATTTTGAATGGAATTTCTCTTTGTATCTCTTGCTCTTGGATTTTGTTGGTGTGTATAAGAATGCTGAGGATTTATGGGGATTTATTTTGTATCCTGCTACTTTACTAAAATTATGAATTATTTCTAATAGCTTTTTAGTAGAATCTCTGGGGTTTTCTAGGTATACCATCATATCATCTGCAAAGAGTGATAGTTTGGTTTCCTCACTGCCTACTCTAATTCCTTTAATCTCTTTCTCGACTCTTATTGCAGAGGCTAGTGTTTCTAATACAATATTGAATAATAATGGTGATAGTGGGCAGCCTTGTTTCACTTCAGATCTTACTGGGAAAGGTTCTAGTTTTTCCCCATTGCATATGATGCTTACTGAAGGTTAAAATATATGCCCTAACTATTTTAAGGAAAAGTCCTTTTATTCCTATGCTCTCAAGTGTTTTTATTAGGAATGGCTGTTGAATTTATCAAATGCTTTTTCTGCATCTATTGAGATGATCATATGGTTTTTGTTTGGTTGGTTGTTGATATAGTCAATTATGTTAATAGTTTTCCTAATATTGAACCAGCCCTGCATTCCTGGTATAAATCCTACTTGGTCATAGTGTATTATCCTGGGGATGATTTTCTGTAATCTTTTTGCTAATATTTTATTTAAGATTTTAGCATCAATATTCATTAGGGAGATTGGTCTATAATTTTCTTTCTCTGTTTTCAGCCTACCTGGTTTAGGTATCAGTACCATATCTGTGTCATAAAAGGAGTTTGATAGGACTCCTTCAATCCCTACTTCTTCAAATAGTTTATTTAGCATTGGAGTTAATTGATCTTTGAATGTTTGATAGAATTCAGATGTAAATCCATCTGGTCCTGGGGTTTTTTTCTTAGGGAGTTGATTAATAGTTTGTTCTATTTCTTTTTCTGAGATAGGAGTGTTTAGGATATTTGAGGGATAATGTTGTAAAAGAAATTACCCATGCATATGTTCTTTTTTTTAATAACTTTTTATTGACAGAACCCATGACAGGGTAATTTCTTACTGCATCATCCCTGTATGTTGTTGAGGTATATAATGATCTCCTGGTTCTGCTCATTTCACTTAGCATCAGTTCATGTAGGTCTCGCCAGTCCTCTCTGTATTCATCCTGCTGGTCATTCCTTACAGAACAATAATATTCCATAACATTCATATACCACAATTTACTCAACCATT